>NW_024734615.1:2593903-2708903 GCF_018991925.1 Homarus americanus | reverse complement strand
CTGATAATCCATAAGTTCAATGAACACTCCCCATGCAACAGATATGAGATAAAGAAATAAATAACTGGCGGTTATATTTGCTTAATCATATTTGTTTCACGAAATTAAAACAAACATAAGTTGTCAAATGTTTCCAGGTTTGAAGATAAGTGACACTTCATTATCCAGGAATTCTAACCCTTCAAAAAAATTATATATTTTCATAAACCCGAGGCCTCACTTGTTTACTGAAAAGTATTTGCTTAAAAACTCGACTTATGCAGAGGTACACAAATAAATGTGGATCACCTGAAGAACAGCCCCCCAAAATTCTCATTCGAAGACTTGCTACTGCACCTAAACCCATTTCTAGTTTAACCTACACCACATATCTCAACACACTACTCCAGGAAATCTCCTCCGTGGCTTTGTTTCACATGGAGATTACGTGGGACGACCACCTCTCTGAGCAATACGCCACTCCTTGTATTTGTCACACCTGGCGACAGGATGACGTACTGCCTTAAACTACTCACACCTGGATCAAGAACACTTAACTTCGGCCGTGGTTACTGTGTTAGCGTATACCCTAAAACGAAAGACTGGCAGGAGGATCTGGGCCGAGCAGAATGGTTCGGATTTAAAAAATGAGAGCAAAATTGGGTAAAATGAGAGGTGGAGAAAAGTGGAGATGATTGGTGCGGGAGGATGATGCTAATGACAAGGAGAGTGGAAACTGTGAGAGTGGCAGCTGTATGTGGTGCAAGGAGAGATCAATAAAGATCTGAGACTCCGGCATTTCAGCTTAATAACTTTACCAGAGAGGTGGTGGAGGTGTAAGGAACGGGAAGATGGAGTCAATGACATGTTCTAGATACGAAAGAATGACACAACTGACATGAATAACGAGAAGCTCAAGAACAGAGGCAATAGCATAGGCAAGTAAAAAGCGTAAAGAATTAGTGAATAGATACTGATGATGAGTGTAGTGATGACCTGAATGGAGAAAACTGGAAATCTTTCACAGAATACGGATAACTGGCCTTCCTAGAAATGATGATAAGATGGAAGGAGGGATGGAGAAA
Source organism: Homarus americanus (assembly GCF_018991925.1). Classification (NCBI taxonomy): domain Eukaryota; kingdom Metazoa; phylum Arthropoda; class Malacostraca; order Decapoda; family Nephropidae; genus Homarus; species Homarus americanus. The sequence continues at coordinate 2,707,839 of NW_024734615.1, read as the reverse complement.
TGTTGGTGCCTTTGATGCCGTTGAAGCTGTGTGGTGATACAGAGCAGCAGCAGCAGGGGAATCTGCCTACTCGAGATTAATGAATTTATGATACAATATAATTAAACAAAATTAGGAGAGTCATTGTGGATTTCAAAGTATAATGTAATGGAAGAGTATAATGCAATTAATACGTAAATCACTAATATGGAAATAATCAATACGCAGAGTAAATTTGCGTGTTAGGGGTAGATCATGTTTCATCTCTTGATAATAAACAGGATATAATAAAAATTGTCAATGAGCGAAACTACATTTACTCTCAGGTCTATAATCAATTGTTGAGAGATATTAAAAAAAAAAAACTTGAATGGCTTATCAAAGTTTATGACCTAATAAAGTGAGAAAAGACGGTGAGGAAGAGAGGAGGGAGGGATGGAGGGGGGGATGGAAGGACGAGGGAGGGAGAGAGTGAGGGAGGGTTGGACAGTGTTGCCGGGAATATGGAGGGTGACAGTGATGGGTGTGGAGGGGAAATAACGAAAATCATGGAAATGGTGAAGAAGGCGTAAGGGGAGGGATGGGGGAGCAAGATTCACGGGAATGGTGGGAATGGTGGGAATGGGGAGGATGGTAGGGAAGAGTGCCATTCTAAAAGGGGATGGGAAAAAAGATGAACAATGGAAATAATAAGAAAATACAAAGTAAGAATCACGGTAATAACAAATAATTGATGACGAGTAGGAAGAGGGGGAATCACATGAACGATAACGATGGAGGAGACAAATTATACACAATACATAATGGTAGAGAGGTAATAGAGATGATGATAATGATGTAACATGAATAATAATACAGACTTATCCGACTAGGACGATGGTGTGGACGATGGTGTGGATGATGGTGTGGACGATGGTGTGGATGATGGTGTGGAGGCCTTACAGATCGCACAGTATGATTTTATAATAGGCTAAAGAACGTTATGTCGGCATATACCTTATACAAATTATTATTCGTAAGTCATTTTATTTTCGTCAAATAAGTGAATTATGATTTTACTGAATACATATAATATCCTTTATTTCGACATGTTGTTAATTATATTTAATGAAAATCTAATTGTTCCGATATAATAACATGCATCCAATATATAAACTAACGGTGTACATGAGAGGTGGACTGATAGACCTCCCAGTTTCCATTTATATAAGAAAATATACATCAAGTTGTAATGAATATAGACGAAAGCTAAGGTGTTCCTCTGTTTCCTTTGAGTTTTTATCATACATAAGTAAGGTTGATTCATTGACCCAATATTTATACAAATGACATTACCCAGATAATATTAGATGTATTTTTTAACATAAATTTGCTAACAAATATAAAAGGTTTAGAATCTCTTTACCACTATATCAGCAACAGCCTAATGATGCAACACATTAGACAAAAAATATTTATGACGATAATATACCAACTAATGGCACGCTCGGATCTTTTTTTTTGGGGGGGAGTGTATTAACTAATGTATTAATTAAAGTGCAAGAGAGTATAATATTAGTTGAGTATGATGGTAAATGAAGCCGTCTACCACCATCTGTTTATTTGTCATGAAAGGGAGGGAAGGGACAGGTATAGGACGAGTCAACTTACCTGTCGTTTTAAAGGTTAAAGAGACAATAGCATTTCATCTTTAAAGACGTACATATTTACATCGATTTTACGGATCACTAAAAGGATGGAAGATATAATCAACTCCCTGAATAATAAAGAGGTTAAAACGACGCTAATTTACATATCATTATAAAGGTAGAGGTAAGAGTTGTATCGAGTTAAGTGTCATTAAATTGATTTGAGAACCATAATTAACGGGTAAAGTTTTGTCTAGTGCAGAAATTAAGTGTTTCGTGAGCAGTACTAAAAGAACTATCCGATGAAGACCTTTAAGGATTATTACAAAAGCAAGAAGGGAGAAACTATTTTATTGTAGACAAAAGATTATATTATTAAGTCACTTTCGTATCACTGACTGAAAGGACAACACTCACTTTGTTACAGAAAAAAAAATGATCTGATGTTTTGTCAGTGGCGAAAAATACGTTGAGTCGAGTTAATTTGTTTTCTATTTTAACGGAACTTAATCTATCATTTTGAGTACTAGTGCCATCAAGTCCTGTCAGCGTTAAATTTATTATCGGAAAAAAAAAGTTACGAATACCATCACAACAGGAAATGAACGGAGGCAAATTTCCCGATGGTGAATTATATGATAGCGAACCGTCCAGATGAGAAATATCAAGTAGCGAATGAATTTTCAGTGGCGATTGGATAACTAATCATCTAAAAAGACAGACACATACGATCGCCCTTCTCCTCATTAATGAAGTAGTGGTCGTCATCAAGTAAACGACAGCAAATTTAAGCACCGAATTATGTTTTATCATGCAGTTATTACCATTATTGTTGAACACACAATAATGAGGGTAATTATGGCTGTTGGTATGACCTCAGATAATCTCCTGCATTTCGTTATTATTTATGTTCCTTTCATAATAAAAAAAAATCGAATGACCGGCACCCAAATATGCTTTCTTAATTGCACTCGTTCAACTCCGACATTTCAAATTGCCTGACAAAAGACAGAATGGTCTACGACGCTAATTTATTTACCTTAAGAAATCATTCATTATGTTCGATTATACTTCTTTTCAAGTTTAATGTCCTCTCACAGGCATTTGTATCAAGTAACCTTTCAGTGGTCTGTGAAATACGACTCTTTAGCAGGTAACACAGTCTCTGGTCTATAACTTCTTTCCCATATTTGATGTGTTTGATATTTAGCCTATCATCACCTTGTTCACTACCTGACTCTGATTGAACGAGATACGCTTTTTTATCTCAATCACTTTGTAGAGTTGAGTCGTTGATTGCAATGAAATTCATGAGAGTGGATGACTTTTATTGCACTATTTTGTAGAACTGACTCGGATTTGGACCGAATTTGTGTGATTGGAATTTTTTTTATACATAGTTTGTAAAACAGATTCGGTGATTGAATTAAAATTTGCTCTATTGGATGTTTTTAAATTGTATATAGAATCGATTCGGTGATTCGGTACAAATTTAAGTGATTGGATTTGATTTCAATTCATTTTGTAGAGTTTATTTGGTGATTAGTTTATTATTGGCAGGCGAATCAGATGAGCTACGACAACTAAGTACGACTATTGAGCCAGAAGATAGTATATCAGTTACCCAGTCAATGCTCCCCATTTTCTGTTAACGATCCTAATCTTCACATAACGCTCCTCATTTACAGTTAACGCTCCCAATCTACACATAACGCTCCTCATTTACAGTTAACGCTCCCAATCTTCACATAACGCTCCTCATTTACAGTTAACGCTCCCAATCTTCACATAACGCTCCCAATCTTCACATAACGCTCCTCATTTACAGTTAACGCTCCCAAGCTTCACATAACGCTCTTCATTTTCAACGCTCCTAATCTTCACTACTCTTCTGTCAACACATTTTAACAATCAATTGACTAAACGGAGGCTTATATCACTTTACCTATTCAGAATAGGTATTAAATCGTTTTAGCATTAGTAATCTCAAAGGCCATGACATTTCACAAGTGCATAATAAATTAAATGTTAATAGATAATTGGGGACTAGAGACGCGGCTGATGCATGGAAGGGAAAGCGTCTATTTAAGACCCTCATTCAAGCTGTCAGTGTTTTATGTCATTTTTTTTTCTCCACTAGCCAAGATCGAAGTTAGATTTAATCCTAGTTTTAGTTTTCCTGGTTCCTGATTACTGGTTCCAATTCTTTGATCACAGTCACTAGTTTCAGATTCCTATTCGCTAATTTCAGATTTCTATTCGCTAATTTCAGTTCCTGTTCCCAATTTCTAACTTCAATTTCTACTTCCTATTTCTAATTTCATGCGCCCAGTTCCTGATAACTAGTTTTCAGTTAGTTGTTTTAATTCCTGTTGCCCAGTTACTAGTTGTTAATAGAATGTGTCCTTAAGAAATCAGGTCGCCTCATATAGAGGTAAAAGCATATTGTTAAAACGAATCAGGATGATGGACTTCCATCTCCCGTCGACCTCCTTTGCAAATTGCATATTCTGCTTTTCAACTTGCATATTCTGATTTGCAATTTACAGATTGATTTGCAACGTGCATATTCTTGCTTCTTAACTTACATATTCCTTGCATTCTATAAATTATGCTCTAAAACTTGCATATTCTGTATTACAACTTACATATTCTGCTTTTCAAGTTATATACTATGTTGCAATTTGCATATCCTAATTTAAAACTTCAATTACTTCAATTATTATACGCTGTAGTCTTACAGATTCTGCCTTTGCAACTTCCACATTTTCTGCATTTTTTTTTATAGCAGACTTTTACTTCTCCTCTGTGTCCCCATCGGCTCCAAATCCTTATCTTCACTCCCTCCCAATCCAGATTATCTTGCGAGACGCACCTTCTACTATGCAACTTTCAAATCTTCTCTTGCAAATTTTATCTTTATTTTCTCCTACGACTTTTATATCTTCCCCGTGTCGTCATCGTCTCCAAATCCCTATCTTCACTTCCTCCCAATCCAGAAATTCTTGGCCCTACGTCTAATCTTTATGTCAAGTTTTTCATCTCCATTGTGTGTCGGAACAGGAAGACGAATATTCTCATTTGGCACTTTTCTACCTGAAACCCCATTGGATAAATGAACACATCTGGAGCGGCGGGTGTTAGACGGCCGAGAGCTTGAGGTTCATTTTCCCAGGCTGAGATAAGGGATTTCCGAGTCTCCGGGCAAAAAGTAGATGATAAGTTTTTGGCCCGATATCTGTAAATCCCTCCTGGATATGTCTCTCTCTTCCTCTTCCTCCTAACTCGAGACGAAAGGAAAATTGTGATATTTGCGCTTCCATAAATGTGAATTTTGTTTACTTCCCAGCTACGTGCATAACAGATTAACCCCCTCCCCCCACTCACTCCTCCCCCCACCAGGTGTGACATTTACAAGGAATTTAAAGCATGATATACTGCCATCACAAAAGAAAAGGTGGATAATTGATAAGGTATATAAATAAATTAATAAATCAAGGTAAAAGAAGAACAGTTAATAGTCATATGAAATTGTGGTATTGATCTATTTTATCTCAGTGGTTTTAGGCAGAGGTTAACATAATAATACACACACGCACACACACACACACACACACACACACACACACACACACACAAAGCATAATCATGTTCTTCGGTGCGCCATAATACAAATTGTTATTATTTATCTCCATCCATCAAGATTAGTGCACCAATTCAAAATGCCATCCACACATCAATAATTGTCAGTACGCGCGTTCATCGCCGAAGAGCGCTCCGTCGAACACATAAATAAACGCTTTACCACACTCAATAAATTTTTTTGCCACTCATGTGTTGATTAATGACCCGCTGATCCAGGTCAACCTCTCTCGCTTATTTATTCATTCACTTACAACCAAAACAACTTTCCTGTCATAAACACTAATTGAATCACACACGAATTATTAATCAGTGACCATTTGACTATAACAATAAATTTGTTCATGAATCACGTGCTTAGTGGTAAAGGGACATATACTCGTATACTTTTTTTTTTTAGTTTATTTACCTGGTATTGAGTTTATGGCACCGCATGCTGGCACTGTATGATGGCACTCCCATATATCATCATCGTTTTATATCATTTCGTGTTGAGTGAGTTGAGTTGGCTGATGCCGCTACAGTGAGGGGAGGGGAGGGGAAGGGGGGATTACAATCAGTATAATGCCGTCCTGTTTCGCTGCATTTCAATCCAGTGGGCAAACATTGTTACACAGTGTTTACATTACAATCTGAGATCCAGAGGCAAGTAAAACGAATTCTTGAAAATGATCATTGATTATTATTATTATTGGTATTATTAACATTCTCCTTATTATTACTATGGTTAAAATTATTATTACTATTATTAACAGGTATTATCATCATCAACATTATCTCTACTGTTATAGCTCTATTTACTAAGATTATCATCAGTATTAGACCTTGGCCATTACACTACGTACATTACCTTAACATTAGAGTAAAGGGTATAATTTTATTTCATATGCATGGCTCTTAGTCGTCAATCTCAAAGGTTTATATGAAAGTGTTACCGTAAGTGTAAAGGGAATAAATTACCTTATTATAGTACTATCTAAATGTAATTTATTCTCTACTTTGGCCGCCACATCAGTGTAGAGTTTAAGAGGGCTAATTACATGTGTTGGTATATCTCCATGTAGGGAGGAAATGTAACAGTGAAAATGTTAGAATATTGACCAAAGTTTTCATAAACAGTAAAGTGAAATAAAGGAACCCCCGCACCTCATGAGGTCCCCCATAACACCACCTGTGAGGGAGTACTATACCACGTGAGGTCCCTCATAACACCACCTGTGAGGGAGTTACTATACCACGTGAGGTCCCCCATAACACCATCTGTGAGGGACTTTAATGCACTAGGTGTTTGCTGTTCAACACCTCAGCGCACGTGACCTCCGTGACCCCCACAATAAACACTATTTTGTTTGTTTACTTTATGTTCATTTTCCTCCACGCTAATGCATGTAGTAAGTCATTTCTGTCCATTGTCTATTTTCAGCCTTCGGGCTACTGAACTTTTTCAATAAACAGTTATTAATAATGATAATTACTACTATGATTATTATTATTTAAAACAAAATCTATTCAAAACTTAAGCTTGAAGCATCAACACAAACTGCATCATTTTCTGATTCTTTTCATAACAAGCAAATAATCACTTCACAGAGAAGCTTAAATATTAAACGGGAATCTCCATACAAATCACAACCTTAAAATACTGTATTATGAAATATTTCACCACATTGTAAACAGTACTCACTCCACAGTCTTCCTTTACGAAATAGAGAGAAATTTATCTCCATAAAAAGATTCACTTCATGTTAAAAACCCATAAATAACACCTAAACTATCAACGTATCTTCCGTCATATATCAAAACCAACTGCTGTCAATTTACCTTAAAACACCACAAAATAGTAATAAGACTCAAATGGCTTTATAAATCTAAAATAAAAAAAATCATCCCATAAAATAGTATAGCCTATATATATAATTATCCTCATATACAAATTCCCCCTTACAGTCAAATCCTACAAACATCAAGACATCCTTCACCGAAATATTAAGACAAACAGTCGTCAAACTTTCCCTGCAGCAAAAGAAAAGAAAACGACTCTCAAAAAGAACCCCCCCTCCCACCACCACCTTTCCTCAGTTGGTCTTGGGGTAAAACAATCTGTCCCGGCGGCAGTGCAAAGAAGCAGTCAGGGAGGGACAAATCACCTCAGTTGTGACCAAGATGAATCATGCCACGTCCTGGCCAACTCACAAGTTCCACCGCACGCTGATGAACTTAGTAGATTTATCACCTTTTTTGGAAGGGTGTGTGGGTTTTGCTACCCAAGGGGGATCCTTCCTCCCACCTCCCTCCCTCCCTTCCTCCCCCCTCTCTCTCTCTCTCTCTCCCTTGAGCTGGTGATGATGACCTTAAGTAGGCCACAAAGGAAGGGGAGGCAGGGAAGGAAGCAGAGGAGGGAGAGACAGCAGGAAGGGGAGACATGGGGGTTAGGGCAGACAGAGGGAAGAGGAGGCAGGTGCAAGGGAAGGCCGGAAGGGAGGCAGGGGGTTAGGGGAGGCAGGGGGTTAGGGGAGACAGGGGGTTAGGGGAGACAGAGGAAGGGAAGGCAGGGAGAAGAGGCAGGGAGAAGGGTAGGGAGTGGGAAGAGAAGGGAGGCAGAAGGGGAAGGAGGGGGAAGGTTAAGCAAACGATTTTATTCCGGTGAGAGGGGACCCCATACACAAGGAGTTAGTAGACTGTCTCCTCTAATAAACTAAAGTATCTCACAAAGGAGCGGAGGAGGAAAGGGAAGGTTTTTATTGGTGACAAATAAGGGTTTAAGGGATTAGAGGTAATACAGATGATAGAGGTAAACAATAAAATTATAATGGAAATGATTAATAGGGAAATCTTTCTTCCTTCTCTTCTCCCTCCTTCGACCAGGTGGCCAACAGAATGGGGATGTGAGAGTAATAAATAAAACAAAATCGAGGTATTGTAGAGAATAAAATTAATTAGGTTAAATTATGGAAACAAATCATTAAGAATAAATGTATATATATATACACATGAGAAATGATGTGGACAGTAAGAGTACAGTAAACGCCTCTGGATATACTGCATTAGCCCACATAAGTAAAAGTGTCTCAGGGATCCATCAATAATGTGTACTGTTAGCGAGGCTTTCGGTGAACACTGTTAATGGCAGGGAAGCTTTCTCTCAACCCAGTAGGTACAGTATGTGGATTTAGTTGTAACATTTAAATACATTTCACTAGGTACACTAGATATGCATTTCCCTCGATAAGAAACTGCGACTAAAAGTGGTTAAATTCGAGTCCAAAGTCTTAAGTCCACACAGAATACTGATTATCGAAGTCGTTCAGTATCTTGGTATACCCATATAAAGTTTGTTCAAGTGATGGTGTTTACTTAATTAGACTATAGAACACGCCTCCTGTCCTAAGGGTTGGTTCGGGTATCTAACGTTAGAGATATACTCAGGTGAAGACGATTGAGTGCAATGCCGGTAGTTATGACTATAGGACCCACAGTTATAAACTTTATTAGCCTTAATCTAATCTTATTTATTGCTTATTCATTCCTAACTTTGTTCTTCTTTACAAATTTTCTTTAACTTGTAATCAGGTAGGACTTACTTTATAACCGCTAACCATTCTTATGGTCTCGTGACGCTACACCCTCGCTCACCGGTACACCTCCCTCGCTCGCACCAGGTTACCTAAGACTCATTAACACAGAAATATTGTTTTACACATAAAATTATAAAAAGCTTAAATTATAGATATCTACTACCTGTTTCTTGGGTCTTAAGTGCACCTAAAGTGGAGCACCCAGGTTAAGGCTCCTATAGTTCTGCAGCACTTAAGGACACATCTCAACAAGGGCTCCATAAAATTAACAATGAAATGCTAGCTTGAAAATCTTTACATTAAGCCAAAACTCGCCCAGCACATCCCCTTTAAAACAACACGACCCTTCATATAGCTCGGTCTTTCCTAATATGTCTCACAAATCTACTTAAATCCTTTGTGATATTTTAAGCTCATACACAGCGGAGGAATTTCTCACGCATGGAAGGCTCCAAACGAAAGAGGTTTAGCCATAATTGGACATTGCGGAAGGGTTAAAAATGGAGGTTATCTAACGAATCCTTCCCTCTCCCTCCCTCTCCTCCCTCCCTAAAACATCGTCCTACACTCTTCCTCCTCCTCCTCCTCCTCCTCCTCCTCCTCCTCCTCCTCCCACCTCTCTCTCCCGACGGCCCAGAGTTAAGCTCAGGAAATGCCGAATAATTCTGGTCAAACCTCCCACAGTATTTCAGCATTTTTCACGTCCAAGATTTAGCCTTTCGTTCTTGTGTGTGCTTTGTGGTCGTATCTTGCTGGCAACATGATGCATGTATCTTGGGCAACAGTCCTCACTTTATGCCTTCTGGCCGGGAGCAGAGATAACAACCGGTAAGCTCTCTTTATTTTTTTTTTACCTAAACTGATTAAAGTATTATTCTTTTCATTCATTGTCAGACACAGAATAATATGCAAATGTGTGTTTTTCTCATAGTCGGGTCTTCACTCTTTTTCTTGGTCTTCATCTTTTTTTATTTTTTATCTTGTGCCACATGTTGAGTAAGAGGTGAGTGGACGTCCTCGTGACAATTGTGTTTAGAAGTATGTTTCTTACAGAATAGTTTCCTAAGTGCTGACCGTAATGGTGGTGCTTCGAGAGGTCCTTTTAACACAATTGAAGTCATCCCGAATTTACACCTTATATATTTGACTTAACATCCGAGAAAATACGTATATGCAAGTTTCAGAATATGTCTGTTTAATTCACTTCTACATTTAGTCAGTATTAGTTTCTTAACAATACTCTTTTTTTTCAAAATTTACTATGATTCAAATGAGTCTCGGTGCTGTAAGTGGACCTAAGTCTCATACAGTCATAATGCTTCAGCTAGTGACTACATAACGTAATAACGGTAGAGATGACACGAAGAAAAATTGGGAGTATAAGGTTGGTGGCTTTTGGACATCAATGCGTCAAAAACACGGTTACGTAAATAATAATCACATATACATTATGTTTCAATCAAGTATATCAAGAGTGAATCAACTTTCAGTACAGGAAGACTATTAAGTGTTATTAGAGTGACTGATTGTGAGACAAGTTATCAGTAACTACAGCAGCTGATAATGAACAACGAAAATAAAGAAAAATACAGTAATATATAATTAATGCAGTTAGCAGAGAGACGTATGTCAGTAACACATGGGCTACTGGAACTTAATTAACCAGATTATTTATATAAATATATATAATTGGAAAATATCAACAGGAGTTTATATGTACGTGTTCATGTGCATGTCCAAACGCAAGAGTATTTGTATACACGGTAGCCTATAGGTAATTGCCATGTTGCTGTCATTACCATACTGATCACTGACCACCAGGCTGTGATCGGGGACGTGGGTGTAAATCAATGGGCGGTGTGCGTTGTGTTGCTGGAGAATTAGTTAGTCAGCTCGGCGGCCAAGTTGGTGGTCGTCTTGGGTTATTCCTTGACACCGGCTTACACACCTCGCTAACTTTGTTGTGTTGGCACCAACTTCTACTGTACTCCTTAAACAAATTCACCGCCGGTCATCATCGATTACCGGCATATATATATATATATATATATATATATATATATATATATATATATATATATATATATATATATATATATATATATATATATATATATATATATATATATATATATCGGTAGAAAACACTGGTAAATTCTTTGGATGTCTCAGGTGGCTGATTGGATAGACTTAAATAAAAACAAATTTCTTACAAAATCGCATTTGAGAATCCCGGGGGGAAGGGGGGGAGGGGGTGGTGAATTTAGCACTTAAGCAATAAAACATTCTTCTCGGCTTTGCTCTGCTGGTTTGGACCCTTGTTGGGGAGGTGAGGGACGTGGAAGACGGTGGGGGAGGGCGAAGGGCAAAGAAAAGAAAAGAGCGAAGAGAGGATGTGATCGAGGTAAAGAACGAGGAAACGAAAACGAAAGGAAGGAAGAAGAGGAGATTGGGAGAGAAAGAAGGGGAGAGAAAGAAGAGGAGATGGGGAGAGAAAGAAGGGGAAGATAAAGGAAAAGACCGGGGGGGGGTGAGAGGGGATAAGATATGATAAAAGAATGGGGAAGAAAAAATGACAAAGAAGTAAATAATGAAAAGGAACCGAAAAAGAATGAAAAAGAACGAAAAAGGGAAATGATTAGTAACTGTAAACAGATACTAACGCCAAAGAGGTAAGGAAAAACGAGAGGAAACAAAAAAAGAGAAGCAAAGGAAAGTAAAAGAGGAGACAGAAGACTAAGTGTTGGCCCACATAATTTGGTCAAGTTTCTCACTACAATGGAATAACATTTCGTTAGACTGCCATCCTGTCCAGAGGGTGACGTGACCCACTATTGGGTATAAACATCCAGGAAGCAACTGTGTATCTGAAAGAGAGGTGAGCGTAGCATCTAGTAATTTTTTAGGGTGTGAACGAGTTGCGAAAAGAGGCATCTTATTGAGGATTGTGAGATAGTTGAACACGTCTTTCACAGTTTCTGGCTACCCAACATCAAGCTCATGAACGCTGTAAATATTTGCATTCGGAAACAAGTGTAATTCTTATACGATACTTAGATGTCATTATGTACCAGTGTGGATGTATTCCGAGGTGTATGATTAAGTAGAGTAGTAAAGTCCTGGCGAGAAATGAGGAATCTGTGTATAAAGAAGGTGGAGGTGTTGCGTGGCGTGTAGGTCCAGGGTGGGTAGAGTTTGTTTTGCTGTGTGTGTGTGTGTGTGTGTGAAGGTATTTGGTTTTGTAACTTAAAGTGGAGAATAGACGTAGCTGTTGTATTCAGTTTTCTCTATTTTCTCTATCTTTCTTTCTGTTTGTCTCTCACCCCCCCCCTCCTACCCCCAATGCTCGACGTTGGTAAACAATTTACTCAAATAATCGACCCACAGAATTCCCCACAAAAAAAAACATTGTATTCATCCGCTGGTAGAAATAAATACTTTCATGATTACTGAATGACAGACGCTCATTACCGGTCGCTAATAATGGGTGATAAATTTTCGGAATTTAATGACTCCGTAATGATCCTGTTTAACTTTGTAATTTGTTTCTGTTTTGAAAATAATTGAAACTGTGTTATTCCGGCCTCCTGTCAACACCAACACTCACACAATTATTATTATTTTGATAGGATAAATTATGATAAATAAATCACATCCTATTTTAAAATGTATCAGGTGATTATAATGAGATGCATTATACAGTGTGCCGTTGTATGTAATGTGTACCATTTACATATCAGATCTGAAACATATACTGCTGTTGGAAAACTTCATTTATGCTAAATCATTTTACATAAAAGTTAGTATTAAAGTATACAGTATGCTGTGTCCACACTGTCCCTAACGGACAGTCATGCCTATGGGACCCACTTTCACCGGACTATATACACTGGCTCTAGTAAATCTGCCCCAAGTGTAATATCCACCTATGAAAACATCTATGTTGATTACATAGAATAAGTAACTCGCTACCTCTATGGACACTCCATCTATAAGTGGAGTTCACCACTTTACGACATGTAGTTATTTACCGTTTGCGTGATAGGTATTAGAACATAGTGCAATACAAGATAATGTTCTTCTTTTCAAGTTATCAGTATACTATCATCACCTCATATACAGTTTATGATGACAACCTTTTGAGCACAATGAGTATTACTCATCTCTTGAGTGCGACCTTAACCCTTCAGTACGTTGGGTACAGTTGTAAATAGGTAGTTAAATAAATAAATCAATAAAATGAGAGTAAAAGTTGACAGTAAGGCGACGGAAAGAGAGAGAGAGAGAGAGAGAGAGAGAGAGAGAGAGAGAGAGAGAGAGAGAGAGAGAGAGATATGAAAAGAAGAGCTTCCCCCTCTCTCTACCGGGTCTTCCCCCCTACGTCACCGTGATAGAGTCGCTCCTTCCCCTATAAGAGCCTGGAGTGGTTTGCTCTAATAAATAAGGTAAATTGCACCTCCGCCTCTTCCGTTTGCACATGTGGTAGTAAATTGCATTCGCCATACACGATCGAACGCCGCGATGACTTTATTCCCTCGTATTATCATCAGGGAACCATTAAGGCGAACCCCAGCGATGAATCACGCAGGGAGTCGCTGGCGTCGCCGGTGAAAGAGTTGAGGGGAAGGAAGGAGTAAAAACAGGAATCATCTGTATTGCTGCTGCTGCGTTCGCCAGATTACCCCAGACCCATCATTTCTCTCGTCGCAGTCAGGAAGACCCCGCGGCTATATATATTTCGGTGTGTGTTATGTAGGGTTTGGTGGCGATATGTAGAAAATCAGAACTCTTAACATGTCAGAGGATCTCGGGTTACTTATCTCTACACATTCTGTAAATACCGTACATACATATATGACTTTATACTCTTATTAGTTAAACTGTAAAAAATAAATAAAATCAGTTTTTCGTAGATTAGATTCAGTTTAGCAATTTGCTATTTAAAAGGTGTTACCGATAGTCACCGAACGACATTCAACAAAAATTACATAATACTGACCAAAGGAGAGTTGGTGATGAATCAAACTTTGCAGACAACACACATCCCTACGTGTTGTCTGCCTGTAATTTCAGGGAGGGAAAAACAGTCATAACTTATCAAACATATATTAAAGTGATCACGTTTCGCCGTCAATTTTTTATCCGTACTTTTTTTTCCATTGATGTCTTCAACAAATATTGGACACAGACAATATCATCATGGACATGAATTACGTTCTCAAAAAAAACCCCACGCACTTTTTGTCTCGATGTGTAAAATTTGGTCACTGGTGTCATAAATCCTGAAATCATATATATATTACGTGCATGTTTCTGAAGAAATTAAATATTTCCTTTGCTTATTTTATATCCTCCAATAGATGTTTTGTATACTATTGTTATGAATCCTTCTACAAAAATATTCTTCCTTCCGTCCTGCGTCCCCCCCACCCAAAAAAATCTCACTTTGAATCATCCATTTAAAAAAAAGAATTTTTCGCATCTCCTGTTATATCCAAATATTTATAAAATTTGTCTTCTGTTCCCTCTAAACCTACATCATTTGTGTCTCCTTCAACCTCCAAAATTCTCCCCCTCAGATAGGGCAGAAGCGGAGAGAAAATAACAACATCTAAACTCCATCATCCCATGTCTCAAAATTTTTAGAATGGTCATAAACTAGCGAGAGCGTCCGTCCCCCGCTCAGTGAGGGCACCCGGCGTGAGGCTTACAGCGGAAAGGGGTCGTAACGGAGAGAGGGGAGTGGTGGTGGAAAAGAGAGGGAAGGGTCAGAGGGAAAGAGGAACTAGAGAGTAAGGATGAAGAGTGAGGAATCTGGGGGAGAGAGGGAGGAAGTTAGGATGGGGAGAGAGAGAGAGAGAGAGAGGGGAGGAAAAAAGTTGAGAAGGAATGGTTGCAGGAAAGATAGAACTTCAATGGGAGAGAAAGAAAATGAAAAAAGTGAAAGAAAGAGAGAGAACAAGGGAGTGAATGGGTTTTAGGTGGAGAGTAGAAGAGAAATGGAAAGCAAATAAGTGAATAAAAAGGGACATGATATTGAGGAAGGAAGGAAGAGATGGAAAGAAGATAATATACAGAATGCCACCTGAAGAAAGAAGAAGAAAGAAGAGGACACGAGAAAGCAGCAAAGCAAAGTGATAAAAGTAGTTGGGAGAACAAATATGGAAGAGAGTGGACGAAAAAGAAAATAGTAAAAAAAAAAAAGAAAAAGAAGGATGTTTATAAATATTGAGAGAACCTGGACGACAAAAAAGAATACTTAATAAAAAAAGGAGAATTACGATGAAAGGTGAGAAAGATATAAGAGGTGAAGAATTAGAAGGGAGGAGGAAGGGATATAGGTGATTTAGTGAGCAGACTATAAGTTATTAACGATGGAAATTAGTCAACTGGGGATGACTGGGGAGGAGAAAGAGGAAGATTGGGAGGAAGAGAAGGAGTATAGGAGGAGGAGGAGGATTATGAGGAAGGGGAAGAGGAGACGGGGAGGGTAAGGGGAACGAGGAAGAGGGAGAGGAAGAAAAGGAGGAAGAATGGGAGGATGAAGAAGAGGAGGAAGAGGATGAAGAAGAGGAGGAAGAGGACGAAGAAGATGAGGAGGAGGAGGAGGAGGAGGAAGAGGGGGGGAGGACTACAAAATATCATGGGAAATATTTTGTGGTCGACGAGATAAAAAGCATGAGGGAAGGATGAGGTCTTAAGAGTTTATGTTAATTTTCTCTTCTTTCTTCTTCTATATTTGACCGGAAAAGAGGCAATATATTTTGATAATTGTACAAAAATAGAAAAAAAATCTGTAATCGTGAGAAAAATAAACAAAAGTAGTTATCTAATGTCCCACATTGATTTATAAAGCTGCCTATTTTTTGTCTCAGAATAAAGGTTTTATATCCCATCGTATGACGAATTAATTAAAATGGCTGCTTAATGTCACTAAATGGATAAATGAACTTGTCACTCTAATCTTCTGATAAATTAAGGAATGCTATTAATAAATGTCAGGATAAATTCAGTGTTTTAGGAAAAGTTTTTATATATCACGTTGAAATATATACATTTGTCTGGTGAGGATAGGGTAGAGGCGGGGATATCATTCAGATATCGCAAAGTAGACGAATCCAAGTGACTTACGATTCTTCCAATTACTGTATAAATTGTCCGCTTGTACACGTAATGCGACTTCCACTCTACTTTGTATCTCTTCCTGTCATATTTCGCTTTTAACAATTTCTATAGATATCATTTTTAGAAGCTTTTAATTTCAACTTCTAATTTGTGCAGTAATTTCACCCCTCATCATTTTTTTTTATATTATTTATCATACAGTTTCCTTATGTATTTTAAAATTCATTCTTGTTCTCTTTCTTGTTTTTTACGAGCGGATGCACGAGGCGCGTCTCCAACAACTGGTTCTCGGACAACATAAAAGAGAACTCGAGAGAAATACCATTCAGGATAATGATCGTCTTGGATTTATTTCGAATTGCCTTTGTTGATTTTTAATGTTATCATATTATAAGAACTAAGACCTAAGGAATGGTTAGGTTAGGTTAGGTGCTTATCCTATCCTAACCTAATCCACACAGGTAACTTTTGGGTGTTTAATCATCAGGTGAAATAAGTTGGGATGCCTAATCGTCAGGTGATCCAGTAAACATATATTACGTATAATTATTGTGTATCTTTATACTGAACTATAAACACTTAAGATCCGTCGCTTCTTTAATTCTATGTTAGAAGTTTTACCTCGTCCTTGTGGTTTTGTTCGGGTAATCAGTAATGCCTTGACCCTCAGTCCATGACGTGGGTGGCGAAGGTTCTTATCCCTTTCAAGTGTCATGTAAGAATTTTTTCCCTCAGATTTTCCCTTTTCAAATATTCTCAGGTTTCTTTCCCTCAGATAAATCTCACTTGACCAATATTTTTCATTTAGTTAACTTGTATTACATTTTCTGGGCGATATATCTGTGCAAGAAAATAATACTCAGTGGTTTCTTTGTAATGGGTAAAGTCGAGAGAAGGGAGAGAGTTGGGGAACAATTCTATACAATTATTCCATTGTGGTAAAAACAAAGAGAATAGTTATAATAAACACACTTATACACCTGGCATTTTACATTAAACAATCACATTTCATCACACCTCGACAGGCAATGCTTCTAACACACATTATTATATATAAGTAATTACATACCTATTAGCATTAACCTTGCCATCATTGCCGCATCTGTCACTTTATTAAATTCAGTGAAACAATATGCATTATACTCTATGAATGTATCGCATTAAAATCCAGACTATATACCACTAACAATAAATCGAATTCTACCATAAACACAGACTGATATAATCGTATGGAAAATGTGTGAAAGATATGGTACATTACGCTGTTAATTACACGGTGATAAATACTGTTATGGTTGTCATGGTGAGCAAATAGGATAATTACATGAGTTTTCAAAGGCACGATGGAGAGAACAGATCGAATATACCAAAGGTCTTATGTAACTTGTATTTGATTTGACACAAGATGGACGTATGTATGTATGTATGTATGTATCAAACAGCACTACGCACAAAATAAACACACACACACACACACACACACACAGCCATAGCATAACTTTACACCTATATTTGACAACCCACAACCAGATATGAAATGCGAGGAAGGAAAGGGGTCACTGTCCGCTAGCTTGTGTCTATTAAATTTATGACAGCGACTCTTAACACAAATTTGCGTAACCTGATTAATAATTCATTTTAATTTCAGGAACAAGAATATCCTCATTTGTATTCTTTTTCTTTGTGTGTTCTGATACAGCCATTGTTATGGTCATCATCGTCATCATTACTGAGCCATAGTGACTTCCAAAACTTATTCTTTTCTCCTATTTGTCTTCAGTTGACATAATTGTGTAATATATCGTTCCTCTTACTTTTTTATTGTTTTACTCATTCTAGTGTATTATTAACTTTACATATTATTATATTACTCTCTCTCTCTCTCTCTCTCTCTCTCTCTCTTCCCATCCTTCTTTTCTCCTCTTCTTCACCCACCCTGTTCATCACTATCCATGATCACCACATTTACTTTCATTCACTCGCCTGCCTCATCACACTCACCATGATCCTTCTCATCACCCTCCCATCACATTACCCCTTTCCTCCTGTTAGCTTCACCTCCTCTCCTGGCTTGCCTCCCTCACCTCCTGGCTTCTACTTCCTCGCCTCCTCCTCCTCCTCCTCTACCCTCATTATCCCCTCCTTTCCCCACTTCCATATTTCCTCTTTTTGTCATTCCTTGTCATTCTTCACTCTCTCCCCCTTCCTCACTCCCTCTCTCTTCATCTCCTTCTCTTTTCTCCTTCACTCTCTTCATCATCACTACACCCATCATCTTTCCCTTCGCGTTCTCTACAATTCTTCTTCCTCTCCCCCTTCGATCTCTCTCTCCTTCCTTCCCTCTCCATCACCTTTCATTCCCTTCCATTCTCCTCCTGCATCACAACCTCTTCCCCCTTTTCCCTTTCCTTCTCCCTCACTCCCTCTCCACCACCTCTCTCTCCTTCCCCCATCCTTCTTCTCCCTCACTTCCTCTCCACCACCTCCCTTCCCCCTTTCCCATATCTCCAACTATCGGTCAAATCTTGAAATCCTGCCAGAAATGAACATCGTAAAGAAACGCCTGGCTGGGATATTTTCCTCCGGCCGTCTTCGTTAATATAATTCAATCCTGTGCTCCTCCCCCCCTCCAACCTCCTCCATCACCCACCTCGCTTCACCCATCATCATCATCATATCACCTTCATTGCGTGGTGATCAGGAGCTATTAACTAACAATGTCATTTTCTTGCAAGTAGCTCTCTTTTCTTCCCTTCTCTCTCGTTCTCTTTCTCTCTTTGGGGATGGTGGTGGGGTGAGGGGATGGTGGGGGTGAGGGGATGGTGGGGGTGAGGGGATGGTGGGGGTGAGGGGATGGTGGGGGTGAGGGGATGGTGGGGGTGAGGGGATGGTGGGGGTGAGGGGATATTGGGTTTAAGACCCACTTACACCACCGGAGATACAAATAACCTGTACTTGGTGCATGACAACACGAGAAGAAATGGTTGATTTGATTAACGTTTGGTGCGTTCTGAAGAAGTATCCTATTTCGAAGAACGTTGCCAGACAATGTTGTAGTATTTTATTATCACTGAACTACGATATTTAATCGTTATATAGCACCGTTCATATTGCAGGACGGTGGTGCTCCCTGCCATTATGCTAAAAGTATTTCACTTCTTGGTTGATGTTCTCACAGACCATTGGATCAGCCTAATGACTTATCCTCAATGAATTCTTTAAAGCCGCCATGTACTGTACACTATTGTTTAATCATCAAAACCACATTATTTGGAGGATCTTAGCGCCAGGGTCATAATCGTTATTCGTAGCATCACTCAGCAACAACTGGATAATGTTTTTAACTATTTCGAAAATACTCCTGAACGATATAGCGCAACAGAAGGCTGAAACTTAGAAAATTGAGGTTGATTGTACTAAAACTTAATGAATTGTACTTTCGCTTACCATTTAAAGTTTTTTCTATCATATGCATACAAAAAGTTATTAGAATTTTAAATGCATACTAACTTTGTATTCTTAAAAACAAATATAAGATACACTGATCCCGTATATTCCTTCATTCATTCATATTCTTTTCCACGCACATATACTGTATATGATTATGAATGAACCCCCCCCCCCTCTTTCTCTCTCCAGCGAGTGCTTTGGTCTGGAGTCAGAACAAACACTGGCTGCTGTTGGTCGCCCTCATCGTAAATTCTCATGCACAAAAATAGAATTTTTTTTTCTGCCTTTTGTTCTACGGACAAAGAGTCTCTCATAAGCTCTATGTTCCACCTGCTTTCTTTTTTTACTCTCTCCCTTTTGTCATACTTCATCACTTGCTTCTCTCTACTTTTCTTTGATCCGTTTTTTGTATTTTCCCCCTTCACTTCGATTGCATTTTATCCCTCTTACCTTTAGCGTTTTATTTTTATTCTTGTCTTCCTCGCTCTTTTATTTACAGTTTACCAATTCTCATGTCCCGCGATACCTTAATGCTTCCATGGATTGGTTAAAAGTGAATGAGCTACACATTTATTGATCTGTCAAGATTTGGGATTTTTCTCAAATGTAATCAGAGATAATGTTGAAATATTCTTCTTCTTCCCCAATATTCTTCTTCCTCCTTGACACAAAGTTACCTCTTCGATATCACCCCACTCTACCCACCCCTTTGGACTTAAACCTATCCACTTGGCTTTACTTCGTCCCATTGACACCACCTTAACATTTACGACGCCATCCTTCCCTTGACACAACGTAAGTCCTTAACACCTTTGACATTCATTGCCTTCAACACCACACCAGCCCTTCGACATTCCAGTACCACTTCAACATCACCTTACCTAATAAACACCAAAAACAATGTAAATCAAAGTACCAAAATTGTGACAGAGACGACACCAGAAAGATAATCACAACAGAACGATGCAGTAAATTTATTTTCCTTGCTAGTAGGGTTTATTGACCCGGGTGTTGCAGTGTGGCAGAAGTTGAGTTTTCCCCTTCAGGAGGTTTATATACAGTACAAGCGGTGGCTTTTGAAGCAAGGCTCAGGCTGGCTCTGACCTCGCCAACGTCAAATAAACAAACGGGACTTTGAAGCCAAGTTTCTCAGGCATTGTCCGGTGGTCGAGTATCCGAGTCTCGGCTAGTATTGTGCCGATTCCTTGCCTGCAATTCCTTTTTTTCCTCCTTTTTTTTCTTACCTGCGGTACAAGTTTAAGAACGTAATCAATTGTTCTTGTCCTTCTTGTTTTTGTTTCAGGGGAACACTTTTTGTTGTACTGGCTGTAAAGTTTGAGAATACTCTGAAAAACTGCTTTTCAACGTAAAGCACAATAGGACTCAACAACAATTTCGAGGATTTTTTTTTTTTTGCTTTTATGGCGTCCAACAGTTTAAAAACATTGAGCGCTGCAGCTGGTACATACAGACTGTTTATCTTTATTTACCTTTACGCAGCATTTTTCACCGGGTTAGAGATTCTTTATATCGTTTGTATACAATAATGGCGAAAAACTGTAATGACTTCTGGTATCTAAACTCTTCGGTAATACTGTCGTTATTAATACAGTGTATCATCACATATGAAAGTTTCAGTGACCCGCCCAGCGGGGGTCTGGGTTAGCATTACCAATATCATGTTCCTCTATTTTATTGTTCTGCTTCTTCATTTCGCCTTTTTTTTCAGATTCTTTATTTCTTGTTCTTCTGCTTTTTTCTTTTCTCTGCTTCTTCTTTTCTTCTACTTCGTTTCTTTCCGTGTTTTCTCTTTTTTTATCATCTACTTATGCTTCATCTGTTCCTCTTAATCTTATTTAAATCATCATTATCAACGTAATTTCCTCAAACGAATCTTCGGTCAAGAATTATCATGAAAATAAATAAACATTGTATCCATCCCCCACCCAAAGAAACACACACAAAAAAAAACACACACAAAAAATCATAAAAATTTCACTTCACTTCCTTAAACCTATTATTATTAAAAATATCACAGCCAGTTTGCTACTTTCTCCCCTCCCTTACCCTTTCACCCCCTCCCTTGCATTTGCCTGCAAGGACTTTATATCCTAATAAGTTCTGAAAGTTTCAATTACTTTTTCCGAACATTTTTCATGGACGAATTAACCCAGGGTTTAATAGGAGAAGCACGTTTTCTAATTAGCGAAAGTGTCTTGTTGGGGGGGAAGACTCGGCTGTATGTGCTGTGTGTGGGTCTTCTTTCCTGCCAGCTATTAATAACTCTATCATGTTCCAGCACCGGGATGTTTTAGGGCACTATCTTGATTTCCAGTGTTAGGTATAGTATCACCGTTGTTGTTGTTTTTATTATTATTATTATTATTATTTGATAGCAGTAGTAGTATTGTTCTCATTTACCAATTTACTCTTACACTTTCTTTTTATATCGAAAGAAGAAATTCCACTATCGCGCCTTATTACTGAATCTTACTGACGTCAGGAAGATTGACAACTGCTGTTTCGTGTTTTTACAATTCTCTCTTTATTGACTTCCTGTCTTCTTTTTTTTTTAATTTCTTGTTTCCTTTTTTATCAGTATCTGTGAGACTCCCATGTATTTTTTTATTTTATTTTCAGCTGCTTCAATGTTGAGTTTCTCTGTATGTCAGTCCCCTCAAAATCATATTAACGAGTACAATATTCTGTTTATTTATTGATACCGTACGGACAATACTTAAAGCAATTTAGTCTCGTTCGTCATCTACATTACTTTAATTTTAAACGATTTACTTATGTTATTTTTGTTTATCCTGGACGGTGTAAGGGCTGAATAATAGCTTCATTTTCATACATTTGTTCGTCAGTCATCGGTATTGAATTGTGGAGGAGGTGGAGCCTAGTGGCGCTATTACATTATATACACATTCACTATTCTAATGGTACTGTAACTCCCTCCCAAAATATCTTCTACTATTTTGTGTGAGATAATATGACACAACGGACGAAGGATTATGACTTTCCTACCGAGACAACAGGAGTAGCGGTGTTCATTTTGCCATTTCAGAATTCATCGGTCCTCTCAAAGATATTTTTTTTTTTTTGGAGGGGAGCGAGTGTACACATTATCTTCATCTGTCTAATTGCTTGTACTAATACGTAACTAGATAAAATGTTATGCTGGGCTGATACTTAAACCGGTTCTATCTCTTTAATAGAAAAATCTCCCTTGATAATAACCTAAAAAATTTCGCCGAGGAAAAAACGCTTTACTAAACTTATTATACAAAATTCGCCATCAGTGTCGTATTTTTACAGGTTTTGAATCAACTGTGTTATTTTCCACCGGATTTTCATTTTATTCATTATCTTTATTTTTTTTTTGAGGATGGGGGGGGGGCTTTTTCTCCCCTTTGTCCATTTATGTTACATATATTGTTATAACTTATTAACGAAAGCATAATAGTCGAATAGTCTGCAGGAACAGCTAAAGTATATATAGTATATTGGCATTTGAACTACTAGGAACCAGGGAAATTTCTCATTTTTTTTAGTTGTTAATGACTAGTGTATTTACTAATCTAGAATTCTCGATCAAGATCATATTTGTAGAAGCATCAACATTACATTATCTAGAATTCGCGGTCAATATTATGTAGAAGCACAGAAATACATTATAACATCAACGTAATATTCTTCACCAGAGTAAATACCACCTTAATGTTAATTTATATTGCTGAATGGTATATACAGTATTTATTAATGTATTCTACGTGCTTACATCATCGTACTCGGAGGTTTAAAGACCTTTGTTATTGAAACACATAAATACATAATAACATAATTCACGTACATGAAGAAATATACCTAATAGCAATGAAATAATGGTGTGTTACCTGGTTTCCGGGTACAAGAAATTCCTGATTATTATTCCACTTGCTCGATATTAGAGAGAAGGTATACCTCGAATCACAGTTTACAAAAGCACAAATACATGTATGTTTGTTTGTGCTTCTATTATACATGTTGTGGTCAAGTGCTGTTCTCGCTTTATTTACATACTGGGGAAATATTAATAAATAGAATCTAGGTAAATACTCAGTCACTTTGTCGCGCTCTGTGTCAGCTTCAATATTCTGGTAACAATTATGGTATTTAATTCATGTCAGATAAAATGAATTTCTTTTATGGCTTGTGACTAGACGAAACCTCGACTAAATTAATAAATAAGAAGACATACTTATTAGAAAATGGGGACGAATATTAAATTTCTAAGAATACAGAAGTTGGATCCTATTGCTCTTAACAACATTCCCCGCCCCCCCTCCCCCTCCAAAAAAAAAAGTTTACGAGAAATTAATAAAAATGTAACTGAAATTTCATCCAAATATCCAAGTTGGAAAACACAGTTGAGAGCTTCACTGTGACCTACTTCCACCCAGGAGTTCACTTTGCTTCATTATTTTCAGCTTGAGATGCCATATAGTGCCAACATGAGCATCTTAAGACGTAAATATAGTGTCAGACAACATTCTCCTTAGTGTACTGACATTTAAGAACCATTGTGCTTTACGGTTTTTGCGGGGCTTTAAGAACATCGACCCAGGTGAATGTAATAATGTGTTCTTAGCGGGAAAATATTCCCTTAAGTTGTCAAATACGACTCAGTCAATATTTGTATCGGTTTTATGTTTAACTTCTGTATCTACCATACTATTGTTTGTCAATTTTGTAATGTAAATAGATGTTTATATTTTTATTTATTTATGTATACTGTATATCCGCACGCACGCACGTCCGCATACACACACAAGCACGGACACACGCGCGCGCGCGCGCGCACACACACACACACACACACACACACACACACACACACACACACACACACACACACACGTCGACTACAAAATTTCAAGTAAGGGAGCGAGTGGCGGCGGCTATTGGTTTTCATTTTTCATTGCGTGACCGTAAGTCTTTTGAGATGCAAATTAAGACATTTACCCTCAGCCGTCAGGGTGGCTGGCAGTAAGTGGCAGGAAATGTTGCGTTTGACCACAGGGGAAAGGAACAGTTACTGAGTATAGAATCTGAGAAAATAAAAGTGACTCCTGGTATTATTATTATTTAATTATTGATTTTTTTTTCTTATACAGTTAGGCTCGTCGGTCGGTCGGTCGGTCATTTTATCTGTCTCTCTCTCCCTATTTGTATGTATGTACTGTACATATAATCAGCGTGCCTGTGTGACTTGCAGTAGATGGATGGTCCGTGTGGTTGTTACTGTTATTTTTAGATTGCGTGACTCACTATAGTTTTATACTGTCGTTGAATCATGGTAATACTTGCGTCAGTGTGACATGATGCGACTTTCACGGCCATTACTTGCCTTTGGTTGCGTTAAAGTGTGATATATGCAGTGCGTTTTAACTAAATGATAATACAACAACGACAATAATAATAATAATAATAATACTATCATTTATGAATCTAATTTTGCATACAATTAAATATTAGTTTATCAAGTGCCACTGTTACTTCTCTCCCCTCTACATTTTTCCTCTCTATCGTTCATTCTTCATTCACATTCCTTCCTCTCCCTTTCCTTGGTATACACTTCTTTGCCTGTTCTCTCTCTCTCTCTCTCTCTCTTCGTCATTCTCACCAACCTTATGAAACTCTGTTCTTCTTTCCGTTCATTTTCTTATCTTGTCTTGCTTTCTTTCTTCTTGTTATTGTTACTTTCCCCTCATGGTTATCTTTTACTCTCACTTCTATCCCTATCTCCTTTCCTCTTACCTCCCTCTTCCAATTTTTTTTCTCCCAATCTTTCTAAGCATTATTCATTTTATTTCATTTATATATATTTTCTGTCTCATTTAACAGTTTTTTCCTTCACTCTTATCATCTGTTCGTCTTATTCCCCCTCGTCTCCCAGCCCTTTCTCTCCTACTTTCTCTCTTTCCCTTCTCTCTATTTTTCACCCCTCTGTTTCTACGTCACCCTTTCACATTTTCATTCTTCTCTATAACTATCTCTTCATTTTTGCACTTTCTACCTTTCATAAGTTCCCTCCTTCTTATCTCTATCGCTCTCTCTCTCTCCTGGCCCATACCTGCCATCCCCAATTCTCTCTTACTCTCCTCTCCCTCCCCCTCCTCTCACACGCATTCCACTCATTTCTCTCCTCTTCTCTCCCTTGTCCGTACATTTCTCCTTTTATTGTCGTTCCTCATCACCTCTCCTACACACACACACCCCTTTATTCATCTATCCTTCACTTCCTTCCTTCCACCGGTGCATTTACTCCTTCTCCCCTCTTCTTCTTCCCCACTAATTACATCCACAACATTCCCTCCACAACATCCACTCCACTTCCCTCCATTGACTATATCCACTTCTCCCCAGCAATCCTTCCCTCCACCTAGCCTTCTCTCCACCCACTCTCTCCGCTCCCACTGACCTTCCATTCTTCCCTCCATCCACCCCTTCCACATCCATCTAACCATCCTTCCCTCTTCCCCTATTCCTCATCCTATCCTCCCCACACTACTTTCTTTCTCTCACCATCTCCCCTCACCTCCCTACCCTCCTCTTGTGTTGTGGTACGTCACAGACAGGCCACCACACACGTACTCCCACACTCTTAAAGTCAATAGCAACCCAAAACATCAAAGAAACGGTGGCTATGGTCTGAAGTGGTTTATAATAGGCAGGATATAAGGCCTAGGGGCTACCCAACTACCAGCTCCTTCCATATACACACTCCTGGAGGTAAAGAAAAAGAAAAGAAGAAAAGGAAGAGATGGTAGTGAGGGGTGGAGGGGTGGGGGGGGGATGGTTGAATGGGGGAAGGAAGGAAGAGGTGGATGTGGGTGGTGAGGTGACAAAAGGTGAGGAAGGGAGAGGAAGATAATACAGGAGATGGGAAGAATAGAAGAGGAGGAGGAGGAGGAGGAGGAGGAGTATTTGACGTAAGAAGGCAAGAAGAGTAATATAAAGAATAAATAGAACACAAAAGAGGTAAATAAAAGAGAACAAAAGAAGAAAAGCATACAAAAAAACAAGATAATTACTAAAACAAAAGCAATAGCAGAACAAAGGCCAAGAAATCTATGAAAAGAGAATGGAAGCATAGGATGAGGAGGAGGAGGAGGAGAATGAAAGGAGGAGGAGGAGGACAGTAAAGGAAAAAAGAAGAAGAATGGTGGTTTGGGTAAATGGTTCAGGTTCACAGCTCTTCACACACTTGTCTTAGAGAGAGAGAGAGAGAGAGAGAGAGAGAGAGAGAGAGAGAAAAAAAAAGAGCGAGAGAGAGGGAGATTAATGATGAAAGAACAGTTATTATTATCATTACCTTATTATTGTAAGTAATAGTAGTAATAGTAAGAACGTTAGTTATAAATGTAATAGTAGCAGTAGTAATAGTCAAAATAATAGCTGTAGTATCAACAGTAATAGTAGTGGTAATAACATAATATTAATAGCATAACAGTAGAAGTAGTAATAGTATAATAATAGTAAGAGTATAATAATAATAGTAGTATTAGCAGTAGTAATGGCGGTAGTACCAATAGTAAGAAGCACATTAGCTGAAGACAAGAGAGGACCAAGGAGATGGAAGTCAAAACATTATACACACACACACACACCAACCTCTTCCTTCCTCTCCTCTTCCTTCCTCTCCTCTCCTCTCCTCTCCTCTCCTTCCCTTCCCTTCTAACCTCTCTTACATGATGCAGTAGAGAGGTGGTAAGGAAGCAAAGGCTGAGAACACGCTTAAGAAATTTTGCGGACCACGATTAAAATTTTTATCTGGTTTACGAGCGGTGGCTAAATTAGGGTCGGAGATATATATATATTACCAGATGATTTCCATTATATCGGATTTAGGTCAAAAGAGAGCGAGCGGAGACGTCACTATTAGTTAAAGAGGAAGGACTCGTTAAATATCTTATGGTGGGTTGAAGGCATGTTTTTATTCCCTCTGGGGTGGGTTTGTGTGTGTGTGTGTGTGTGTGTGTGTGTGTGTGTGTGTGTGTGTCTGTTCAGAATAATACGAACTTTACTGAACAGGACTAAATAATCTTGGTAGCTTAAGAACTTCAATTAAAAAAAATGGAAATTACAAATGTTTTTCGGTGTACTTTTTTTTTATATGCATCGTCGACCCAAGCTTATGAGTACGAAATTTATATCTCTCTCTCTCTCTTCACACGCACGCACGCACGCACGCACGCACACTTTGATAATAAAAACATCTGAATGCTTCTCTCACAATCATATCACTCGTATATTTTTGGCCAATTTGTTTCCCAAGTCGTCGGGGCGATTTATTGTACAAACCGAAGTTTGGTACATATGAATTCTACTTTAACTACATAAGGAAAATCCCTCCTTTATGGTGCGTCCCGAGACATAAGGAGGCTTTAAATTTATAGGAAATCCTTGGGTCGTTCTTTCCTTTTTCTTTAATCAAGTCGTTGTGTCTTCTGGCAATTGTCTTTAACTACCTCTCTATCACGCTGGTAGTGAGCCGAGAAAATGGTAAAAACGCGAGAAATTAAGTCTCGTTTAGGCGATCTCATTTCCATTAACATGTAAATTACGAGCTTCCAGCAAAATATTTGGACATGTAAAACCCCTTTGAAGTCTGGCGATCTAATCCTGCTGAGCAAAAAACGAGCCATTCTCAGTGGGAAGACCAAATACTGATAAAGTCCCTGGAAGCTGCAACTTCCCCTCCCCAAAGAAAATTTCCAATTCCTCTTCCAGTCCTCGGAGACGACGCCTGGAAAACTCTCTGGGGGTGGAAATCGCTGGAACCTACTTCTTGTACTTACCAAATGTGGACGCTAGTTTATCTGGCTCAAGAGAGGCTTTTTGCCACGCTCTGCCTGCTGCCGTAAATGATGTGTCAGAAGTTACATCGTATGAGTAGACACACACCGCGGGAAATATCTTGTTAATTGGGTACGAAGCACTGTGCGTTTTCATATATCCATACATGGCCATACATACTGCATAGCAGACATGTTGCTTCCTGGTGGAAGACGCATATATATATATATATATATATATATATATATATATATATATATATATATATATATATATATATATATATATATATATATATATATATATATAGAGAGAGAGAGAGAGAGAGAGAGAGGACATTTACTACCGCTGTTAACTTAATTACCAAAGTACCGTATCAAAACTAATTGATAAATGTCATATACTACCTTGAACGGCGACACAGTTATGAAACAGGAGGTAAACGAGTTTTTGCAACATTTGTTTCATGAAAGAGTTTGTGGGACTGTAAACACGTTGTACTGTAATGTTACTGTAGTTTAATGCGCTCACACAAAAAAGTTGAAGGTAAGATTAATAGCAAAGGTATCAGTGTATACCCGAGACACTAGGAAACAAAGTTCCTTCACACAATATTGAATAATAATTAATCAGGTGAAAATATGTAATCAATTTCTTCCCCACCCCCAAAAACATGACACACGCCCACCGGAAAAAAAAAGAGTTAAAAGCAGCACCAGCGCGGGTTAGCCTATAAAGGTCTCTCGATATATAAGTCAACGTTTGTATACATAAAGCGAATTGACAGCAAAAAAAAAAAAAGTGCTTACACACTCCTTCCTTTCCCCTTATAGCTAACCAACATATGGAACCCTACAACCTATATAAGAGACCTCTCCTGATATACCAAAAAACAAAAACAATATATAAATCTTTACTAAAAATTGTTACGAAATCCCAAAAGTTGTGTTTTTCCACCGAGGATTTGTATCATTAAGTTTTGTTTAACGCCTCGCCGCCTTAATGGTCGTTTGGGTAAGTCTCACAGATAGTTTGAGGAGAAAAAAAATTCAGAATGACATGTTGGGCATATAATTTATTACCCAACCAGCAAATGAGCACAGAACACACACACACACACACACACACACACACACACACACACACACACATACACACCCTAATTCAGCATGGTTGTCAAAGGGAAAATATTCGGTGTGGATAACGAGAAAATTTCGACCACTCTTGTATGTGACTGGTTGATGATGAACCTTCCTAAGTGATTCCGTTTGTAAACTGATAAATTCGTGTTCTAGAGAGCAGACACAGAGTAAGAGCCAGAGAGATGCAAATCGAATCACTATACTCGTACATTTTAAAGTTCACACAATAAATAAATAAATAAATAAATGAATATATAAATAAATAAATAAAAACTAGTGTTAGGGAGACGTTCATATTTGTAAATGACACGGAAGCACCTCCTTAACACAGTAGTCGACTAAAATTACATTAAATCGTTTAATATCTAAACCAGAGAGTTAAATGGTAATATTCCACTGTAGACTGATTGACATTCGGATCCTTTAAACTTGATCTAAGGAAATTAAAAAAACAAAACAAAAATGAAATTCTAGAGATATCTTACAAACTTGAACTTTAAAGACAACAACAACAAAATTTCTCCTGTACGACGCTAACCTAAACACAACAAGAAAGATCAACATTACCCGATTTTTTTCTGCGTGTGTGTGTGTGTGTGTGTGTGTGTGTGTGTGTCAAGCATCACACAAAAAGACACAGAGACAAACATGACTGACGAGATCCCTGGAAAAGCAACATCAAAGGATTCTCGTCACAGCTGAGGACACACACACACACACACACACACACACACACACACCCCCCCATTAAAAGTTGTGGCGAGCCGGAAGGACCAAAACTAAGGTCCTTCTTGAAGTATAGTTACATCTCCCCCAACAGGTGATGATGATGATGGGTGTTCCTCACTCACGTCTTCTCCATTTCTCTAATCATGAACCAAATTTTTAGCAAGAGTGTATGGTTGTCGTGAGCGTATGGTTGTCATGAGTGTATGGTTATAGTGACTGTGTGGTTGTATGACTGTATGGTTGTAGTGAGTGTATGATTGTAGTGAGTGTCTATATAGTGTCTATGGTTTCAAACGCTTATGTGTATGTGAATGATGCTGTATCAACGTCGTTTTAATACAGCAATTACGTATATTCTATGTTTGCTGTAAAACGTGTTAAGAAGAAATTTATTCAAATGGCACTAAAAGAATACGAAGAAAAATATAGGGCCTATTGTAAATTATACTATAAAGTCAGAAAATTGGTTTAATAAAAAAAAATTGTTTGATATACCCTCAATTTCCATCGTAACAATCAGAAATATCAAACTAATTCCCGCTATGCTACAGAGAAAATCGACAACAATGGTGGTCTCTCTCCGTGAAGGAATACCGGATTACATAAAGATTAGTCCCTCAGCTTATTTCAACTGATGATCAGGTTACGTTTGGCTAGGTTAGATTACGTTAGGGTATGTTACGTTTATAGTTGGGTTAGGTTAGGTTAGTCTGTATTTATCCTTGTTATTGTTCGTTTGTCAAATATTTCAAATTGTGTTATCCAGGTCAAGGTCAAGTGCAACGAGATTCTTGACCATCGACTTTTCTTTATTAGATTCGTAAGTATTGTCACAGGAAGCTCCTTGTTTTACTTGATCGACACAGATCAAAGGTTAAGGCTACAAGGTCAAAGGTCAGTCGAGCGGGTATGAGCCATGGCCTTCAAACTTTCAGGTGAGATTCAGGTCTTCGGCAAAAGACTTTTTCTTGATGAACTATTTCGATTTCCGCTTCGAACATTTCAGGGGACTTTATCTTTCTTTCTCTGTCTCTTTTTCTAACTCACCCCTCTTTCTGTCTCTTTCTCTTTCTGTCTCTTTCTCTGTCTCCTTCTCAGTGTCACCCTTTCGTTAACAAACACCTTACCCGCAAGACGTTTGTTAGATTTAATGTTTTCTTGTCATGGTCGTCATTTTCCTCGTTATTGTGTAAGGTCCGCCAACAGTGGTATGGTTGTATTGATATAATAATTCATCGTCAAAAGAACTGCAACCAGGGCAAGAATTTTCTCTGTTCCTCAGAAATGTTTAATTCTAGCATTTTTCCACGTGGTGCGATAAAGGTTAGGATAATATTGGCATTTTATTGGTGCGTCTCGAGATAAAATATTTATAAATGACGAGTATGGCGATATTGTTGAAAGACGGCAGGTGGGCTGGTCGATGATGATATAATCTGATTCTGAACAAGATCGGTCAGAGTTTAAGGTTAAATGAAATTCGCAGGTCAAATCAGTACCGTGCAATACACTTAACGCAATACAAGATCAGAGTAGAGAGATTTATATATCGTAAATTTATTACAATGGATAACAATTAGTGCTAGTTTAGTGCGGTGAATTTAGAATCCCAAAAGATAAACACGATATATTTAGGCAGTGCGGTCTGTACCTTAATTTCTTCCGGTTTGTGTTTAAATAAGACGGATGTACACTATGTGGTAATGCGGTGGTGTCGTGTGGTGGTAATGTGGTGGATAAGGGGAAGTCCTTACAGGTATTCCCCTTTCATCTACCTTACATATGTATGAGATGAAGTTAACGATACTGTAGGACGCATCAATGTTGTCTAGTAGTTACGCTTTGTACTGCCCTCCCTGCAGCCATTCTCGGAACAGCCTATACATAACCCCTGAATAAGCTCTACTCAGACACAAGCCCGCCTGCCGTATATCTACTGAGCTAACCTTTGATGCCTCAGGAAGGTCAATTAGAATGGTGAGCCCCTCTCGACTGATGACAGTGATCTGGTGCACACAATTTAGTCTCTCAGGGTAATAGCTATTAACCGCGACTCGGAAGGGGAAGCAGGGTTATTGTGATTACTTATTCTTTATGTTGGTTTGATTTATATAACTTTTAAAGAAAAAAAAAACAGGTTGATGGGAATTTTAACTTCGCTTAATATGTGATTATTTGATGTTGATTGTACACTAAGATCCAATCGTAAACTAAAGGCCCAGTGGTGAGTTAAGATCTGTTCTATCACCAAGACCAAGCCCAGGCACACCTACCTTACTCGTGCACCAAAACCCCTATACACGTAAACTAAGACCACTACCTTGTATACTCGTGCACCAAGACCCACATTTCTGTCTTAATTATATAACAAATACCAAGATTTATGTGAATGTTAATCTTATCTGATCTTTCGTGAAACTCTGTGAAATAATAATTTCGAGAGAGAGAGAGAGAGAGAGAGAGAGAGAGAGAGAGAGAGAGAGAGAGAGAGAGAGATTCATATTTTTTTTCATATAAAGAAAAAATAATAACAAAACCCTCTTGATTCCTTCCTCCAAGCATTTCTCAAATGGCTCAGCCACACCTGCTGCCTTGTCGCACTCAAATATTCTGTCGACATTTTCTATTCTCGTCCTCACCTCTCCATCTCCCTGTTCCACCTTTTCCATAAGTTAAGGCGAGTATTGCTGTGTCCTCAATCTCCGCACTCAACAGATTCTTCAAGATCCGAGATCGATTTTTCCTGGAGTATCCGTAGTCTATGAGATTTTCGTTTCTCTTCTTGTGTACACAACGTTGTAAGTGATAATAAATTCTATCATTATACATTTCGTACCTTTAAACTTATAAGGCGATTTTTTCCCTAGGCCATTTAATTGTCTACTATTACTACTACTACTAACGCTAACTACTACTTCTACAAATAATAATAATAATAATAATAATAATAATAATAATAATAATGATAATGATAATGATAATGATAATAATAATAATAATAATAATAATAATAATATAACAACAATAACAGCGATAATAATATGAGAAGAAAAAAAGGCCAATATTCTTCGCTTCTGTTGTGTCCAAACTTAAACCTCGTAGCTCTAAAAGTACCCGAGATACGGAGAAGTAAGAAACCAAGAGAAAAACAAACAAACAAGCAGAGCAACCACCGAGTACCCCCTTTCGGAACCCATATCATCTCCTAGTAGCACCTGGAGACGCAATGGGGAGGGGGGACGGGGGGAGGGGGGACTGGGGGAGGGGGAGAAGGGAGAGGGGTGTACAACATACATAAGATACAGTGTCCCATACATGGATAACATCTACCCATTCCACGTAAATATCCGTCATAAATCCTGGTCACGATGCGCGAATACAATTCTTAAACAACCGACAAATATAAGATAATATTTATGAAACATCGCCAAACCGCAAGAACTTTTTACCTGTCTAGTTATCTGGAATATAAGGAGGTTCATCCTTCTAAACAAGACCATAGAACATCTACAAAAACAACAGCACAATATGTACGAACACCTACCAAAAAACAAGCACATTTTATCTCCGGAAACCCCAACACAAAAACACGAGCATCATATCTACAAAAAAACAGTAACATTATGTTTCCAAAATGTACAAAAACACCAACATTTCATTTCTTAATGTTTACAAAGCCCGGGGACACGTCTTCACACACCTTCAGTAACAATAAATATTAGTTGAGAAATTGTCTTAGATGAAATAATGTAGAAACAGTAAATAGTAAATAATTAATAAATAAACCAGTGAGTATGGGAAAAAAAAGAACCCAAAGGAAGAAATCAAATAAAGAAGAAGCCGAATTAAACCAAGTACCTGGAAAAAAGCTGCCACTCTGCGCCACATTTCCAGCATAACTTCTCATGAGAGCAAGCTAGCTGGAGGTCAAGTCTCAAGAGAGTCACCACCTCCTTGGCGGTGGGGGGGGGGGAGGCTAGGGGAAGGAGGAAGAGGATGTGAAGGCGGCGGCGAGAGTGAGAGGGGGAGGATGGGAGGCAGAGCATCCCTAGGGGGTGGCCCAAGCCCATAACGACCATGAGTTGTGTTCCCTCCATTTCTGCCTATGGCCTCATTTACCCTAGTTTATCGCGCCCCATCCGTAGTTCTTATTTATAGAATCCCTGGTCGTCGGCAAAAAGAGTGGAAGGTCACAGGACCCCCCAGCTAACTTTCTCAGGGCTCGGGTGATGCTTTCTGGGTTGGATATGTGCTGCAAGTAAGAGGTGGGTGAGTGGTATAGTGTGTCTTGCGAGCGAGCGGGTACTCAAGTGCACTGCCAAAGGGGAGAGAGACGCTCGTACTACCGAGTAATGATTATGTGTGTATGTGTGTTGCGCAGAAGTACTGCTTACTGCTGCTGCTTTTTTGTGTGCCGAGTGACTTGAGTTATAAGTGGATATTACCGAGTACTACAGTAAAGATGTATTGATGAGTACTTTAAGAGTGCTGCAGGGGGGGAGGGTGTTGTTGATTCATATTGTTGTAAGATATTAATGTTGTGTATTGTAACATGATAACATTGCATAATGCAAGGGAGTATTATGGTTTCTTTTATTTTTTATGGATTTGCCAAAGGAAACAACTGTGTTGTAACTATGTGCTGCAAGGGGGTATTGTTTTTATATTGTTAAATAATACTGAAGAACATTGCAAAATCCATTGCTGTTCAATGAAAGAGTTTATTGATACACAGTGAGTTAGTATTAAGGTCTTCATTAAGGGTGCATCACTGTGCAAGGAGGGGCAGTCGAATGGTGTAGCAACAAAGCAATGATTGTACAATAATAGGATTTTGATTAATATTGCAAGAGATGCTCTACCTTGATGCGAGTGCAGGAAGAGGGGAATTGTTCAGTAATGAGAGGAACATATGTATTGTACGAAAAACATTAATTTACGTCTGTAATTTAATTCAGAGGAGTGAAAAGGATACGATGATGTGTTTGGCGAAAGGATGCTGATGTCCCTTGCAAGAGACTTTGTTCAATACTGGACTACTGTTGTGTCTTACGAGGTCACATTGTTAAACAATAACGTATCCATTTTTTTTCACAGAATTACAAGCATTAATATAATATAAACAGAGAATCTTGTGTGTATTAAAAAAAACTTACGAGATCTTGACAACGACTAATGAATACTACAATATCATAACCTACTCTGGACGCATGAGAGGGGGAAACTTAGCCTTGAACTGAACTGCATCACTTGTTCTAATTAATACAATATCTTATCTGTTCACTGAGAGTTTATAGATAAATCAGATTCCCCTAGGGAGTTATTGTTGAGTGTAATGAGGTACAGTGAGGGAAGGTAGAGTAAGGTGAGGTAGAGTGAGGGAAGGTAGAGTGAGGGAAGGTAGAGTGAGGTGAGGTAGAGTGATGAGATAGAATGAGATGAGGTAAGGTAAAGTGAGGTGGGGTAGTGAAGAGAGGTTGGGTGAGGGAAGGTAGAATAAGGTGAGGTAGAGCGATGGAAGGTTGAGTCAGTTGAGGTAGAAGAGGTGAAAGAGTGAAGAAAGGTAAAGTGAGGTATAGCGAGGATTAGTAGAGTAAGGTGAGGTAGAGTAAGGTGAGGTAGAATGTAGTGGGCAGAAAACTAGTAAACACACAAAAAGTAGAATAGGGGAAAATTGTGTAGGCGAGTGAAAGAAATTTGTGAAAGAGAGCGAGAACGGATAAAGACGAAGAAAGGAGAAAAACGGAAGAAGTTGAGGAAAGAAGAAGAACGGACGAATAAGAAAAAAGAAGAAAAAGAATAAAGAAGAGGAAATACTTGAGAAAACACTAGAGAAAATGAAAAGTGCTGTAAGAAAGAGTAAAAGAAAGAAAGAAAGACTGGGAGAGATAAGAGTAAGAGAAAAAATGAGTTAGAGAGATAGTAAATATACGGTCATATTGAAAGGAGAAAAAAAAGAGGAAGGGGGAAGAAGAGGTGAGTGACAATTAAATCATAAGAGAGAAAGTGAGAAAAAGATGAACGAGAGAAAACCGAGTAAGAAAGTAAGAGCGAAATGAACTCATGGTATGAAGGAAAGTACAATAAGAACACGAAGAGGAATAAGAGGAAGGAAAAGAAGGAAGAATAAAAGGAGAAGAAATGAGAGTTGAAGCACTAACAAGCTCTCTCCTTCTCTCTCCTTGACATCATCGCCATGTTTACACTCTGAATAAATTATTACTTCGGGGAGTTCTGGCTAAAAACTTTCTCCCTTGTAAATTAAGCTTCAAGACGCGAGATTTTTTCCCTCGGATTTTGTAATAAACATTCCCCTGGCTCTTGTAATCTTGGAGTATATCTCGTTGGCCTACATTTTGACCAGCGTGTAAATGCAGCGAGTAGCGTGAGAAGTGGGGGAGGGGGGATGTGATCTTATAAATGCCTTTGTTGTGTAAATGCAGCGAATCAAGTGAAAGGTTAAAGAAAAGTAATCCATTTTCTGTTTTTGTTTTATTTTCGTGAATATTGACACTATGTTTCATGCATTATAGTTATGGGTGATTACGGTGAAGTTACGGGAAATTACGATTGTATTCACGAAGGAAACAATACTGGGAGCTGTTATTCTATATCTGAGAGTTATTTTGTATGAGTCGATATCTGAAGAGTGAGAGATGAAGGGACACGAGAACTGCACCGCTACACATCAGATCCGAAGTAATATTAGAAAAAAAAAGTTCGATACGTCTGAGAGATTTGGCAAAAAGTTATACATTAAATACATATCTGCAATACCCAAGAAAGACCAATCAGTTTTCAGAAAGAGAAATTCACTCCCAGATAAGAACAGGAATGGTGATTTAATGACTCGTTGGTGTGGACGATGTGGCAGCACTTACTATCAGGCCAAATTCTGTGTGTATGTGTATAATATTCTCAACATTATTTCATATTATGTTTAATGAGACTTTATATAAAGGCTAAGATCAGAGTACGAGGTCCAAATGGTGTGGTTAAATGCTCTTGTATATTTCTGTATTACGAGGCATTTAACTTATCTGAATAATACAATAAAAGAGACAGCTCCTCAAGTTCACATTCACTCTATATATATGATGCATTAATGACGGAGGTGGGTAACTGGTTAAAGTCTTCGTCGTTGTCATACAATGCTGAAGGTTACGGTCGAAATATACAGTGTTCCGAAAGTGGGGTTTCAGTATTATTATTAATGTGGTATTACACTGTGTATAAAAAACTTGTCCTGTGATCTTTAACTTTTTGCAATGGTCATTAAAATACTTGTGTCCTGAACAGTCATCCGATAAAGATGTTAAGGAAGACCGTGTTGTTTGAGATTCACACAATAAGCAAACAAACAAACAAAGAAAATGAGCACTAATACAGGTCAATTAGTAGTTTTTACTCGTTTAAATTATTAATAATATCCACCTCAAGATAAAACTATTATAAAAGAGTAGACATGAATGTCAGTTCATTGAAATTAGTCCCCTATGTAATTTCAAGTTCAAATATCACCATTCAAAGATGATACTGGAAATGACTCAAGTTGATCGACACTAATCCATCGTCTTTATCGAAAGAAGGTTTGAGGGTATAAAAAACATTCTGGGCCACACAGGTGTACCCCGTGACGTATGGCTTCAGAATTATTTGATCAATATGCAAAATTATGACATTTTGTGTTATTACTATTATATATTATAAAAATAAATGGGACGTGTCAGTTCTACCTTAAGAAACATATTATCATACACAGAGAATCAAACTGTGGACCGGTAGCCTTTGATTAATGGAGTCACCAAAATATCTGTATCCTTAATACTGATCCAGTATACGCGATCGTGAAAACACTTTCAAATATATAAATATATATATTTTTGACTACACGCTTATCACAATGTTTGTAAAACGCTGAGAAAGTTATTTCCGACGATCACTCATATAAGTTTAAAAGATAAATCACTAGTGAAGCACCGTCATCTCACACATGAAGGACACTGAGAATGACAATTACTCATACGTGGTAAATAAATCATGTTAGAGATCTCCTTGACATTCTTCAACTCTAATATACAAGAAAAAGGCAGCGAATATTTGCACTTTCATGCATGATTTGTTTCCTGTTTGTCCAGAGTTCACGAGGGCAGAGAAGCTCTATTTTTTTGTATTGATTGATGCGTTCAAGTTTTGACTCCCTCTATCTCGTTGATCCCTGATTAAACTGTTGCAAATCCCGCCAGCGACGAATCATGCATCCCTGAGCACCGAGAGGTATTGGGGCTTCGCAACCGGGATTATATCAAAGGCTTGTGGCAATGGGGACTCTCACAGGGTGAATCCGTCCCTGAATCACTGAATGACGCTCCTCCAGGAAAGTTGAATTACTTATAGCTGAAAACAGTGAATTGTTAACAGTGTTATAAATAGATCATGCCGCGTATAGCAAGCACTGAATCACGAATCCACGAGTGCGTCAAATCAATAATCCAATGCAAGAACGTGATCCACTCAGTATCAACGTGCTACCATCAAGTTGTTCAGCCCTTCTCTCACACACACTGCCACTTGTCCTCTCCCCCAGCTGCACCATGCACCTTACTCCTCATACTGAAAACAGACGACTCCCCGTATGATTTTTTTTGTACACTCAATGTAACACCTTTCCCTTCATACAAAGCTACAATCACTGCGTTCATCCAATACTTAGGTTCCCCCTCCCTTCACTCCTGGCTCTCACATATATTGCTTGAAAGCATTTGTCTGTCACCACACCCCTCTCTCTCAACATCTCTCCAAATCACTTGATCTCCCCCTGGACCCTTCCCATATTTCACTGATTTTTTTCTTCGTCTTCTTCGCCTATATTACTTCTCGATACTCAATCTCCTTCAGACAACATCTCAAATTCCATAGTCTACCTCCCTTATGACCTGGCTGGTGATATTCCAGCTTCCCCTCTTCCACCTTTGCCATTCAGTAAGTCTTCAAAATATTCCCCCTCTTTATCATCTGTACGCCTCTATATACTGCGTTTTCTATCTATAAAACATTCCACATTTCATAATTTTGTCTCATTTATATATATCACATTCTCCCCTCTCCCTTACCCATTCATTTTCGTCCTTTTAATATTATTCCCGTTCACTCCAGTAGTACAGTTACACCATGAGAGGGGAGGAGGGTATTGTAATTAATTTATGTGAGAGTAAGTCAGTCAACGTCCCCAAAACACATAACTCGGTGGACATACCAAGCATCACTGTATGTATTTTCTCTTGTTCTGGACACATGTTTATGGACTAATGTCTTCCTTTATTAATGGTTCAATTATCTAGACAAAGCAGAGGGTCAGTTTAATTCAAATGTTCCTGTTTACCGTTTATTAAAAGAAATCATTGTATAAATCTTTATTTAACTTGTTTTTATTGTTTTATATTATCGTTTTTTTTTTGTATTTCTGCTTTGCTATCTATATTTATCAATATTTGCTGCTTATGAATTTGTGTTTCTCTTGAACTGGCATCTTTACTTTATCTTTCTCCTTGTTTTTATTCAATATTTTTCTTTTTTACTTTTTTTTTATTAGCCAAACAAACATAAAGATTCACGTTAACACTCAATGTCCCTTGATCATGGATTTTTTTTTTTTTCAGCCTCATTATTAATTCCCCAGTCCATGTTCCTCTCTCTCTACCTACCACTCCCTAGGTAACACACACACACACACACACACACACACACACACACTAGTCAAGGAGTTTTACATTGAAACCTCTTTCTCTAGCGACCACAATCCACTTTATCGTTAACTCTCAATAGTCACTAAACCAGTCATTACCACAACACGATGCAAAGGGGAGAGAGAGAGTATAATGATTGTTCAACTAGAATATGAAAACTACATCAAAGTTCTATTCCATACAACCAATACACTCCTCTACAATTCCCATTTCTCTTGTCTCCCATCAATATCAACCCTCATACTTGTCACCCTTGCCAACCCCTGCCTTCGTATCACTTGTTTCTACAATCATTTCTCTTCCCCCTTTTTCAGAATTCCACATTTACAGTTGGATCCTCGTCAGTATTATCTGTGTATTATTCTGTTTGTTTCGTTTGGTGGTGGATGGCTGGACATATATAGTAAGTACTAGTTAAGTTATCACCCATTTATATATTAATTTCGAGTTCTGCTTCCACATGTTATTGTGTGTGTGTGTGTGTGTGTGTGTGTGTGTTTTAACATATATTAGGCGAATATTATTTCCTTTCTCAATTCTCTCCAGCCACATCATCCGCTTACACTATCTCTCTCTCTTTGTTATCATCCCTTCCTTTCCACTTAGTCTCACTTATACCCGGCACATCCACGTCAGTGTTCCTAAACGCTAACCATAATTCATTCTCCTTACTCTCATTTAACGCATCGCTTCCCCTCACACTGCTGCAACCATTTCTTAAAGCAACTGTATTACTCTTTCTTTTTTTTTCTTTTTTTTTTGCTCTCTCCAGTGTGCTTTTTTTAAGTACTCGGAAAAGAATATAAAACAGCGTCAAGGCGAAATGGTGGAAGTTCACAACTGTGGTAACTCTCTGTTAGTATTACAAGGTGTTGTGTTGTGTTCTTGTTTTTCTCGCTAAGGCTCGATCATTCATAATTCAATATCAACATATTCCTGCATCCCTGAGAGCCAACAGACCAACACAATCTTCCCTTCATCCTTGAGAGCCAACAGACTCTTCCCTCATCCTTGAGAGCTAACAGACTCTTCCCTCATCCTTGATAGCCAACAGACTCTTCCCTCATCCTTGAGAGCTAACAGACTCTTCCCTCATCCTTGATAGCCTCTTCCCTCATCCTTGAGAGCAGACTCTTCCCTCATCCTTGAGAGCTAACAGACTCTTCCCTCATCCTTGAGAGCTAACAGACTCTTCCCTCATCCTTGAGAGCCAACAGACCAACAGACTCTTCCCTCATCCTTGAGAGCCAACAGACTAACAGACTCTTCCTTCATCCTTGATAGCCAACAGACTCTTCCCTCATCCTTGAGAGCATCAGAGCGACTCTGGCCAAGAAACGGTGAAGACTTTGAAGCGCTGCATCCCCCCCCCCCTCTCTAGCCTCCACTCATCGCACATTTGCATATTCATTGAACCCTCCTCGTATCTCATTCGCCTCTTCATTAAACTTTTTTCTTGTCTCCTTTGTAGTATTTTTCGTAAGAGATTTCCCATCTATTTCTTTTCTTATATATTTTTTTCTTATCTCAGGTCTATCTCCTTGTAAACAGCGTTATGGGCTAGTTGCTATCATCAGGCAGAGCAAAATTGGGATCATGACGAAGACGTCGAGGAGATGCTTTATAATGTCCTTATAAATAGTTTAAGAGCATGTTGTAAATATGATGGACGCTAATTTTGTTTACGGATTCTTTTGATAAAACTTAGGAACTTCATTTTCATCTCTTTTTTTGTCCTCTTGTACGTTAGAGATTAACTAGTGTAAGTGAGTTTTGGTCATATTTATGCCCAGAGATATTCTCATTTTGTCCTATGCATATATTACACAAGTTAAAATTCATATCGCCACACAGGATGAAGTATTTGAAAGAGAATACGGAGTATATATATATATATATATATATATATATATATATATATATATATATATATATATATATATATATATATATATATATATATATATATATATATATATATATATATATATATATATTGTGAAGACACTGTGAAAATATATAAGCTTAAATGGGACATTGTCACATAATTCCAGCTGACGGCCACACAATATAATGACACTGATATGTAAAAATGTGTAGAGCACACTGAGGGCGACCACGATAGATAAGACTGTAATTATGTAAATGATCAAAAGGAGAGCAAAAGAAAGGAAAAGTTTGGCAAGGAACAACACCCATGGGATGAGGTTGGAATATATTTGGGGAAAAGACTTGGAAGGAAAAAAAATAGATTCATTTATCATGGATAATGTCATAAATGTTGAGGAAAAGATGAAGAGTGAGATGAAGTGGGTAAAATCTCTTCTCTTCCGCGTCGTGGCGTACGTCAGGGAGGTGTTCTGTTTGTGGGGTAAGATTGATCACCCCCATATGAACTGACTTGGATGAGTTCAGTTACTTTAACAGTGCACATTACGTAATCCCACTTTTTCTCTTAAATCAAACTTATAGAAAGGATACCCATACTTAAAACGTTTATGATTATGTATATACTTTCCCCCTAAACGTGTAAAATTAAGTTTATTAATTATTAACATGAATTTTCATATATCTTAGTTTCGAGACAGTCCAGTTAAGGCAATATATTGTAGCGTACAGAGAACCACGTTACATCACTTACATTTTTATCCTAACATTAAAGTTTGTTGATGAAACATTGTGGTGTTAGAGTCCCTGACTTATGATTGATTACGTGAAGATTACAAGACGTAATGATTAGAAAGACTAACTCTGACTGTCTTCAGCAACACCGTCTACCATGCAACTTCACGTCGTTATCTCTGATACGACACTTTGCTTTGAGCCGAGTCC
The DNA here is from genome assembly GCF_018991925.1 of Homarus americanus. Lineage (NCBI taxonomy): Eukaryota > Metazoa > Arthropoda > Malacostraca > Decapoda > Nephropidae > Homarus > Homarus americanus. The sequence goes on along the minus strand of NW_024734615.1, from coordinate 2,665,150 downwards.
GTGGCTGATGACGTCGTTACGCCCGTGATTGATCAATGAATACTGTGACTGACCACTGGAACATTTGATTGTGCATGACACACATTGCCACTCTGTCCAAGCGATAGGTGTTGCTGATGCTTTAAAGGTTAACTATGCTTCAGTAACTAAGGTCTTTAAGTGTACGTTGTAGGTTATTACATACACTCATCATCAACAATAAAAAAATTATTCATCTTGTTGATCTTGGAAATAGAGCTTTCTGTTATAGGTTAGGTTTATGTGTTGTTTGTGGTGATATCTTCTTACTAGTTGTGGTAATACCATTATTATTATTATATTATATTATTATTATTATTATTATTATATTATTATTATTATTATTATTATTATTATTATTATTATTTTTATTATTATTATTATTATTGTCAGTAGTAAGAAGGAATGAGACAGCAAATAACGGGAGTGTGTACTGTATTTGTCCGTGTGAACAGAATGCACAACTCACGTTAAACGAGTAAGAATCAAAGCTTGAAATAACAGAGTGACTTTTTTTTGGCTTTAGTTTTAGTGTTGCAATGACCAGCTTACACTGTCCTGGTAACAATGAGTTATTTATTTTTGACGGTTAGAATAATTTGACTTTTATATACAGTAAAACCTTCCAGTATGTATAAAGGGGGTTAACACAATTCATAGTACAGCCCTGACATCATGAGTCACCTCGCACGAAAGTGATTTTTACAGAACAAAGTAATTAAATTCACAATAAAAATATAATCATGGGTGAAAAGATTCCTTACCATGAAATACGTTACATATTTTAGCTACGGGGTTATGTAGAGCTCAGGTGAATAATGTCTCCCGAGCAGATTGAAAAATAATTCTCTGACAAGGGGATATTTAGTGTCTTACACTATGATTATTTTTGTAATATATTCCCTGTAAATTAGCGGGAACAGAAGGTGGAAACGAAACAACATCTTGTCCTCAATTCAGACCTCGACATACAGCACCTTATATACTTTTTTCTTCTTTCATTGAAACAAATCGGCATCGTAGAACCTTTTTTCTTTCATCTGTTATGGTTTTCTAGTACTTCGAGTCAGTACTGTTCTTCTGACACTACTGAAACTAACGTAAACCTGAGAGGGACACCAGTATTACAGCTGCTAAGGACGAGTATTGTTTAGAACTGGTGTCAGTACCTAAGAACTCTATATGATTCCATTCTGTTAACATTACTCAAGTAACTTTCTTCAACATTAGAGCGTCATTTTGAATATATTTACTTCTAGTGAACCGAAGACTAGGAACTGAAAAATAATTTGATGTGCAGAACTGAAAGAAATTAAGGACAAAATGTATCAAGTAAAAGAGTGATCAACCAAATACTGTAACTCACTGCAGGGGGGAGGAGACTACTCAAACACACGCTCTCATACTGATGCTCCAACAATATCTCAAGAATTAGCTATGATACGAGTGAGCGAGTCACATCAAACATCACAGCACAATAGTCACTGATTAGACCAGCTAGTTGGCCACAACCTCCCGCGGCGTCACACATCAGCGAGGAGTCTCTAGCCAGAGGCACCAACGATGGATGGATTACTTCGACCGTCTCTTGGTGACAGATCCCTGACATTACTTTTTTATAGGACCTCTTTATGACAGTGCCTCGTGAACCTTCAATAACAACAAGCGATGACAACCTCCTGCGACACCTTCCTCCGTCATCTCTCGGATAATTGTGACCACAGTTCAAAGTGACAGCTTTTAACGGCGATCTTCTGCAGCAGAATCTTTCATTGGCTTCTTAATACAGCTCCCTCAGAGACGATCCACTACAGTAGCCTTATGCAACATCCCCCCTGCAATGGTTCTCGGTGACGACCTCAACTGTGACGACCCTATGTGACGACCTCCTGTGGCAGCTCTATGACAACCAACACGATGGTCCAACTGATGTCTCGACGCCCTTTGATGGCTATCTCTGATAGATCCATGGGATGGTTTCTTTACGATAGACCACTACGATGGCCAGGGGCGACGACCTGCTGTGGTAGCTCTCTTATGCAAGTACCCTTACGATGATTCACCGTGATGGCCCTTTATTACGAATTCCTACAATATCCCCTCCCCCCTGTGATGGCTCCCGTCGACGATCACACCCTATTCCCCCTCACAGACGATGGCCCTTCATCATCGTCTAAACACCAGCCACAGCGGCGGTACTAATACGCGATCAATGCTAAACTCGTTATGATCATTTTATAGGCCTGCTTCTGGTGGCCATTTGTCCCTTAGTTTCCCTCAGTGGTAGGCCTAAGTAACACTCTCAGAGGCCCTGGTTTTATGACGTCATAAAGTTGCAAGTGAGGCTCACGCTTCGATGGTTTTGCGCAGTCCTGCAACCTCCCTGAGGCCGGGGTCGTGGCCACTGTTTGTTTCATGTTTGTTAGAGTTATTATGCCTGTCTGTCGGAGTGGTTTTGATCGTCTATTCATTCTTATTCTCACTGCGTCTATTTCTTATTTCTATTCAATGTCTACCTTTTTATTTTCCTTGTTCTTTGGTAATGACTGAAAACATTTTTGTGCATCTATCTGTCTGACTATCGTTCTCTCCCTCTTTCTGTATCTCGTTCTTGTTCTCGGTTAACCTCCCATTCACTTTTCTCCCTTTTTCCTTCTGTCTTTATATTTATTGATATCCTAATCCAAATAATCCTCTGGCTGAGTTGACGATTATCAACCCGTCTTTTCAATACCAATCTTAAGTAGTTATTTGGAATAGGGTCGACTCGTTTACTTTAGCTGATTTAAGCCTTTAGTTTTTTTTTTCATCAAAGTTTTAAATCTCGAAAAATTTTAAATTAAATTCACAAACTTATTAGTATCTTTTTTTTATTAATAGTAAAAGTAAGTAGGCCTAACTTGTAGTAAATGAAGATAGACACTTTTTGTTTTTAGTTCAAACTACTTTATGGAGCTTAGAACACACACACACACACACACTTTCTCTCGCACTCACATACACACACTCGACCACACACTGTCTGTCTGTATCTCTCTCTCTCTCTCTTTCTAACCAATGTGATGAACGCCATTATAGACCCCACATCCAAGAATCCCAACAGATGAACCCAACCTTGTGAAGCTCACGAGAAGCCCACATATACGAATCCCATATATGTGAAGGTCCGTTCTATAAAGTACATCCCTGTGAAGCCCATCCTTTGAAGCCCACCTATATCTGACAGGCTTTAGAACCTATTCGCAGGAGGAAATCCGTAAGTGAGACACTGATTGGCTGATAGCACATTTACTCCTGACGTTGATTGGTTGACAAGGTATTCGCCCTCCACATTGATTGGTTGATAGTGCTTTCCTCCTCGATGTTGATTGGCTGAGGGTGTTCTAATTCTCGGGGTTGGTTGGTCGACTTTGCTTGGATTGTTTGTATTTGGATGTTGATTGGTTGACGGCGATTTTTTTAAGCATTGATTGGGTAATAGGTTCTAACCCTCAGTTGCTGCCTGGCTTAAGTGGTGTTGATACACAACGTTGAAAAGTTGACGGTTTTCTAAATCACGGCGTTGATTGGTTGATGGCTTTCTAAATCAAGGCATTGATTGGTTGATGTCTTTCTAAATCGTAGCGGTGACAGGCTGATGGCGTTGCAAATCACGATGTGTTGATTGGCTGATGGCGTTTCAAATCATAGCGTTGATTGGTTAATGACATAATCGTCCTCAGTGCTAATTAGCTAGAGGTGTTTCCAACTTAAGGCGATAATTGGTGACCCACGAGTGTAAAAATCTTGAGTCAACAAGAATTCTCAATTTAACAAAGCAGTTTTAAGCATATTGTAACGCGCTGGTGACTGTACAACAAGTTGAGAAGGATCATTCGACATTCTTCATCTTATATAACGCCGGACAAAACTACTCTGGACAATTATGCCGTCGGACAAAAATAATCTGGACAATTATCCCGCCAAACAAAACTACACTAAACAGTTTCACTCTAGACAAATCCCCCATCGAAACACTGGGGTAAACAAAGAATAAAATAATATACACGACAATAACTAAAACTGAAAATAAACGTAAACAGGAATAATGAAAACATGGATAGAACAGACAACACTGAAATAAACAAAAGACGAAATCGTATACTCGAGTGACCGAAGGATTGAAAGAACGTACACTAAAGGGACTAAAAATAAATAAATAAACAAATTGAAATAAAAAATACACCATAAATATAGAAAATTATTTGAAATGCATACAGAGGTTAGGAAAGAGGCCAGACAACTACTGCCAGCTCAAGAGTCGTTTCTTCAGTGCAGCATAAATTGTTAAAAATCTTCTTTACCAGTATTTCCACAGGCCGGCCGAGCACAGCACATGTCGGCCATTCGGGGGAAAAGTGCCAGGCTATATATTTGTCGGCTGTCTGTACGTAGGTGGTAGTCTATTTGTCGGTGCTGTTAGTGGGCGGGGTAGGTGGGTACGGTGGTAGTGGTAGGTAGTAAGTAGGTTGTTGCTGTACGTGTTGAAGGTGTTGGTGGAACTGAAGGTGTTGGTGGAAGTCAAGCTGAAGATGTTGGTGGAAGTCAAGCTGTAGGTGTGGGTGGAAGTCAAGCTGAAGATGTTGGTGGAAGTCAAGCTGTAGGTGTAGGTGGAAATCAAGCTGAAGGTGTTGGCATTGAGTCTCTGTATAGGTGGAGGCAAATATATTCTCCTTTATGTAACGATTTTTTCTTTCTTTTTTTGCATTTTTATTTTTTATTTTTTATTCCGGGATGTTTCGTAAGTTGATAATACAATGTCGTGAAAGTCAGCTGTTTGTTATCTCTTGATGTATTCTTGAGGAGGACGCTGTGTTCCTCTCTTAATGACGTGTCTTATGTGATGTTTGTAGTCTGACAGTCAGTCTCGCCAAGCAGTTATTTGGCATGTGATTTTTTATTTTATTTTTTTTTATTTTTTTATTTTTTATTTTTTTATTATTTATTTTTTTTTTTATTGCGTGGCGTAGGGTAAATCTGAAATCTGATGTTCCGCTGTGGTGTGAGTGTGTTTGATGGTCGTCTTGTGTCTATCAGTGGAAGGAAGTAGCATCGGATAAGATACAAGTTCCTCTTATTCTAAAATTCGTTTATAACCGATAGGATCACACGCTCTATTTACTATAGACTTATCAAATCAATGTTGAGTAACCAGTGGGCTTCATGTTGCCTACGTCTCTGAGTTAAGAGAACAGATTTCGCCACCATAACTTACAGTACTTTTGGGCCGATTTACCTTATTGTGAGTTGCTCTTAGGAGGATGAGCTGCGACTTGAGAGGGCGAGCTGCGACTATTCCATCTCGCTGTAACGATTCAAGAGGACCCTAGCGAGATCTCCCTTGTTGACCTTGAACTCTCAGGCTTTATCTTCTCTCCTTCCGTGTGCCTGGAGTTTGTGGCTCCTATTTTATGTGTGTTGTTGTGCCGTTTTTGTGTTCTTGGTGCGCTATGGTCCTCTTGTGTGAGGGTTTATGAGTGGAGAGTTTAGAGAGGTGTGTGTGTGTGTGTGTGTGTGTGTGTGTGTGTGTGTGTGTGTGTGTGTAGAGTAAGTTTGGCAAGGGGGATGGGTATGTGGGTGAGTAGTGTGAATAATGTGTGCTGATGCTGAATGAATATCTTATGTTGGTTATTGTATGAATGACGCCCACTAGTTGTTGCTGAGTAACTCATATACACATACTGGTTATTACGTGAATGGTGATTTCTGGTGATTTCAATAATGATTTTTGCTTTTATTATTTAAATGACGCATACTGGTTAATTTGTAAATAAGCTACGGTGATTATTGTGTGTATGACGGGTCCTTGTTAGCGTATGAATGGTTAAATTTATGGGTATTGCGTAAATATTAACCACTGGTTTATGTAGGAATGAGGCATCCTAGTTACCATGCGTGGCTGTAATGTGATAACACTGAAATGTTATTAAATTGGTGACAACAACAACCCAGATATATAAAAGATGATCCAATAACAACATATCATTCTGCCTCCCCTTCTCCCTCCTACAAACAATCACAACCTAAACTTGCCTCTCTCACCTCACCTCCTACAAAGAGTATCAAAATCTCTGCTTTGGTCCTCAGAAGATTTCCAACCAACCACCCAGTCAGCGAGTCACCCTCCTCTTCTCTCCTCTCCTTTCCCGTAAGAGATTTTCTCCATAAAGGGCGAGGCTCCTCCAGGCGAGCGGCCGCCAGACAGCGAGGAGGCAGATCTCTCCCCCAATAGTGTACAAGAGCCGGCACTTAGCAACAGCTTCGCCCCTCGTCAACGTTTTATTACCGGCGCATCATTCAAGACATCATCTTGTATAGGGGGGGGGAGGGGAGAGCCACGAGGCCTATGGCAGGAGAGACCCACCAACTTCTCTTTCTATCGCCTTCGTCTTTTTTGGGGGGTGGGGGAGGCGGGGGAGTGGGGAGTGGGGAAAGGGGGGAGGGGGAATGTTATCCAGCTTCCAATGTTCTGTTTTTTGTTTGTTTCTTGGTATATTTTCCCGCAGTCTCCAATATATCTTTTCTTTCCTTATTTGTTGTTTTTTTTTTGTGTATTATTTGGATTTCTCGTTTCCAGTACCTGTAGCGTTTCGTTCTTCGTATCCTTCTCTGCTTTTTATCCAGTTTCCTGTACCTACTTTGTGTGTACTGCTCATCTTCCCTAACATTCAGAATCTGTTTTTGCTTCTCCTTTGCAGACTTCAGCATCTATTTTGTTTTCTATTCCACATTTCATCTTATCTTTTCTTTTCATCTTTTCCAGTGTCCACTATGATTTTTGTTTCCGTTTTCTGCTATTCCCGTATATCTTCGTCTTTCCTTTCCAGATTTTCGTATTTTCTTTACCTGTCTTCTTCAGCCTATAGTATTTATTTCTTTCTTTCTCCAGTTTTTGGTATTTCATTGTCTTCTATCTCTAGTTCTTAGCAATTATTCCCTTCCGTTGTAGTTTTAAGTACATGTTAGGTATGATTTTTTGATAAGTAATTTTAAGTAGTTCTTTCCAATCTATTTACATATTCAGGTATCAATTACTTTTTCTTTCACTCTCTTGTTTTCAATTCACAACTCAAAATACCTCTTGTCTGACTTCCAGTATATCATGTTTTCCATCAATAGCTTCCAATGTGTTTTGCTGCTTCTGTGTATCTTCCAGTATTTCTTCTTTCCCCTTTCCAGCTTTTTTTTTCTTCCTTTCCAGTATCCCTTCTTTTGTGAATCCTATTTTGATGTTCTACCTTACACTCGGCTAAGCTTCTATTTTCTTATTAGAGAATTGACTTCCACCTTTTCTCTGGTTATCTTACCATCCTCCTCTTATAGATTCTTCCTGTTGATGTTATATAATTATCCCTATTATTTCCCATGCCTCATTTATCATCAGTAAGTTATCTTATTTTTCAGTTTCACTTTATCTCCCATTGGTATTTTCTTTTTGATATCTACCCTGTTTAAACGACACACTTTTCTTTCCATTTATTGCTTCCCCAGATCCTTCTCTTCTTTCATATTATACTCCGCTTTCTAGAGTCTTCCTGAGATCCTTTATCTGTTCTCTCTCACTTTTCTTCTTTCCCTGGTTCACCAATCCTTGTCTCTGAAGCTTCCTCGTCTCCTGCGTCTGGTCCCTAATCCCATTCCCCCAAAGCCTACCACAATCCCATTTTTCTCTCCTCTCTCTAGATTTTATTCATTTTCTCTCGCCTCTTCTTCCCCCTTTTCGCTATTTCTATTCAGAGGATTGCATTCTAAACTTTATTAAATGTTCACCTAATATTTCTTAAGCTTTTCTCAAACTTTCACCTCCTTGTTATATTGCTTTCTTCTTCTACGTCTTATTCTTCTTCTTCGTCCCCAACTTCCTCTTTGATCCGTTTTTTTTCCTCGTCCTTGGCATTAACTGTAATTCTCTGCCTCTCCATCGTATTCTAACACCTCTAACACTCCTATTTTTCTTTTCCTCTCTCTGATTCTATTCGTCTCACCTCTCTCCCCCACTCTCTCTCAACACACACACACACACCCTCAAACATTTCCTGGTTTCTCCTCTTTCTTTCTGTTTTTTTTTTTCATAGGGCAACCTTCCCTCCTTCCTTTTTGGCTCTTAATTCCATTTTCACTTTTCCATTTTCCTCTGTAGCTATTAGTATCTCTTGCTTCCTCTAGTATCTTTTATTCCCTTTGTATTGCTGCATCTTTAACTTCACAATTAACTTCAACTAACTTCTGATGATGATGATGATCTTTTTCCTTCCAGCTCTCCTTCGTCAACAACGTCAAAATACATATCCTATTTCCCTAAGACACAATCTCTCTCCATCCGCTCCTCGTAGGTTCCTTATCCTAAAAGCCAACAAGCATGAAAGCAAGCAGGCACGCACAGACACACACACATACACACACGCACACAAACACTAAAACATGTTCATACGACTAGTACAAAAACACGCATGACTCAGGGCCACCTAGAACACCACGAGAACACGAAGCAGAACGTAAAAGTGATTTAATTTGGCTTAATAACCACAAATCGTTTTACAGGAAATTGAAATATAGTTACAAACACTGACACTTGCAATTTAATGCCATATAGTCTCCCTCCCTCCCTCCCTCCCTCCCTCCCTCCCTCCTCTCTCTTATTGGGAATGTCTCACTTTCGCAACATACTGCAACATAAAAGAGAAAATATTACAAATTATAAATCTGTCGGAATCTATAAGGGTTCGAGAGAGGGGAGGGGAAGGAGTCGAAAAGTATTTTGTGCAGGTTCGTATCCAGATTGGCCAAAATATGCCGGAATACGAGTTGGGCGAAAGCCTTTGATTTTGTGATAGTTTTTGACCCACTGCTAAATAAAAAGTGAATAAACTTTTTTATTTATATCTGGAAATTTTTGTGATATTTTCTCTCGGTCAAAGTAAGAATGATAATAGCTTAATGTCGGTAAATTCAACGTATTTTTAAAATTACTGTCTGGCAATAGGCTGTCATATAGTTCATCATATTATGTAAAATTAATAGTTTCTCAGAAAATATAAACTAACTTAACATAACTCTTATTATTTTTGTTTTCTTTTTAAATACAGGACGATATATACTAAAAAAAATGTCAACGTAGGTTTCAGAGAGAAACAATTATATCGAATGTTACACTAAACAACAGTAAGGGCTTAAGCTGTACAGAAGAGAAAAAACAAATATATTAATAAGTGCAAGTAATAAATAACTAAATAAGCCCCAAATCTAAATACATTTCGATGTTATTTCCCTTTTGTTTTTTACTGTTACTGTAACGTAAACCTATAACGTATCCAAACTCGTATACTAAATATAAAAGGTTTTTTTTCTGGTCCACCTCGACCCGCGTGCCAGATAACCCCCCAGACAACTGCTCTCGAGTTAATTATATGTTACAAAGTCACTTCTAAGTGTCTTCGTGTTCTTTTTGATAAGTATTAATATTAATTTAATCATCTGAAAAGTAAGTAATTACACGAATCAGTGGTGTAACTGGCTACCCTTCCCAATGTTCCACAGACCTGCCAACAGTTAACGAGGTACACAGATGCGTGCGTCAGATGGCTCAACTTTCCTGCGATGTAGTCACCAAAACTTGAGATAATTGTTTCGTAGACTGTACACATTAAAAACATTTTCATCGACAATATAAAGTTCACTTTTTTAAACACAAAATTTGACCCAAGTCTGGACACACACGGACACTGATACCCACGCAGACACTGAGGGTAGTAGAGGAAGTCTTAAGCTGCCCCGAGGTCAAGTAATAATGATATATTTTACATGACTCCAACATAATTATACATATTGTCCATCGTAATAAAAATAACTGTATGTCGTCTTCGAGGCAACACTATTCAAAATATCATGTTAAACAGTGGAAAAAATAATCAAAAGTTTTCCTCTCTTTTTTTTAAGGATTTAGAGATAACACGAAAACCAGCTCACGCCGCTGGACCGGAAGACGAGAGGATAAAGTCTCCTCTTCATAAATCGTCGTTTCGTCGATATTTGTTTTACGAAAATGTTATTTCCTGGTCGTAGAATTCACACATAGAAGTGATATACAACTTCTATAATACCTCTAAAAAAAACATTAATCTATACAAAACATTATTACTTTACACTATCATAGGTAAAATACAGTAATGAAATGCAAATAGCTTTCTAATACACACACCAGAAATCAATACACCATAGAAAAATACTGTACCATTACACGAGAATCATGCAGCATAATCAAAACAGTTAATTACGCAGCCCAAGAACAAAACACGGTCAGGTATCGTGGAACAGCAGTCAACAGGGAAGAAAATAGAGAACTGATATTAGCAACGGAATAATAATGAGGAAGAAGAAGAAGAACAAGAAGAAGAGGTGGGGTGCAGAGAGCATTAACTAAGAGCCTAAGTGTAGTGTGAAGTGTGTAAGACTGCATAAAGGACATGAAGGAGTGACTGTTCCAATTACCTCCATGTAGATGTTAAATTCAGGATCTTCACAGTAGTAGTAGTAAAGGGACTAAGAATTGTTGAGATGTAGAGCTTGTGAGAGATTTGTGGTATATTGGTTATTGACAGATTAATGAAGTGTGTGGGAGAAAAAGAGTGTGTTGAACCAAATAAGTGTGTTGGACCAGATAATAAGTGTGTTGAATAAGATAAAAAAAAAGTGTGTTGAAAAAAATATGAGTTTATTAGGACAGATATGAAAAGTGTGTTGGATCAGATATTCAGTAAAGCATCACAACAGACGAGTGTGTACTAAATATAAGCGTAAGAATAACTGAGTAGATTTTTTTTTTTACTCTCTCTCTCTCTCTCTCTCTCTCTCTCTCTCTCTCTCTCTCTCTCTCTCTCTCTCTCATATATTTCCAGCACCGCCACCTTGCCTGCTGCCGGCTCACTTCCTTCCTCCTCTCATCCTTTCCTTTCCTTTCCTTTTCTCTTCCTCCCATTTCTTGCTCTCCTCTTTCTCTTCTCTTTTATTTCTCCCTTTTCACCTTCCGTCCCTTCCCTCATCCTCCTGCTTCCTTTTCTTTTCCTTTCCCTTCAGTTTGCTCCTCCTTTTCTTTCTTTTTTTTCTCTCTCCTTCCTACATTCTTCTCTTCCCTTCTTCCTCCTATTTCACCCCTTCCCCTCTTCTTCACCGACCTCCTTTCTCTAATATTTCTTCCTTCCTTCTTTCTTCCTTCTTCCCTCCTTTCCTTCCTTTCTCCTCCTTAGCTCTCTATTCGTCCTCTTAGTCCAATTTCCTTCACCATCCTCCTCTACTTCTAATCATTCCTAGAGATTATCTTCTTTCATTTCTCACTCACAGCTCTCTCTCTCTCTCCTTCATGCCCCTCCTTTCCCTCTCTCCCCTCTCATCTCCCAACCTTGAACCCATCCTCCCTCACCACCCCCTTCCTCCTTTAACCCCCTTCCCTACCTTCCTCTCTCTCCCATCTCCCACAGTCTCTCTCCCTGTCAAGACCGGCCGCCAGGGAGGAGTGGCGAAGTGGAAAAAAAGTGATAAGCCACGCAACTGGAAAACTCAAAAAATATAGGGAGGCTTAAGGCATATATATAGGATTTTTCCGAAGAAGTTTAGATTGGTGTCTTGGTACTTTCCAAACTTTTTCTTATGAAGTTTTGTGATCCTATTTCCCTGGCTTATGTTAGGGTGGAGCGAGGAGGGTGGGGGTCGAGGAGGCCAGATGAACAGTATAGATACAATAACAGCGACAAGTTCCACGGTTGTCCCCGGTGTAGGAGAGAGGAGGAGGCTTTAGCCTGGTAGGCGTGAGGCTCCTCAACGACGAGTTGGCGTTTGTGTTCATATATTCATATATCCTCTATAGCTGATGCATAGCGCGATATATATATATATATATATATATATATATATATATATATATATATATATATATATATATATATATATATATATATATCTTAAATGAAACAATAACCGTTACCATAAAGAGTTAAATTTCCACGAAATTAGAGCAATAAAAATTAAATGTTACCTGTGTTTGCAAAAGCATCAGCTATGAGTTGCATATAATGGTTCAATAGGAAGAGAGAGAGAGAGAGAGAGAGAGACAGACAGACTTGGTGAAAAAATAAACACAAAAACAATATACGTTCTATTTGGACTTTTTCTTCCTTCGCCCACCCCACCCCACCCCGCCCCAACACGTGTACACAGCCTTCCTCACAGCCCAATAACTAAAATAATCAATCCTACACCTTTCCCTCTTTTCATTCTCACACCTACACCATTTTCGCCACCTTCCCCTCAAGCTCGTGCGCCCCTCTAAAGTACCTTGATACTCCCCTCTACGAAGAAAAAAAAAGAGAAAAAAGATAATCCGGAGGGGGTCAAATAAAAAAAAAACAGATTAAGTCGCTCGTCGTGTCAGCTAAAAATGCAAACATCGGAAAATAATAGTTTTTTCATCGACAATTATGACCCTATAAATGAATACATAAAATTATTATACGAACTTCTCCAAAATAAGATCATTTTATCATTGGTGAGAAAAACTCCTGATAAACGAGGATAGGGGAGGTTTTTTTTTTCCATTCTTCTTGCTAGTGAGAAGAAGAAGGGAAGAAAGACGATTCTTCGAGGGCAAATCTTTTAGTCCGGGATACACCAGCATTTCTCCTCCAGTCTGTGTGATTTTTCTCCCCCTAGGACGAACAGAACTGAAGGTAATACCGTGAAGCTAAAGGAGTGGGGGAGGTTGTTTGATCTTTACCTGGTATACTCTTCCTCAGAGTACAGGGTATATCTGCTCGGGTCTCCTACACGTTTACACGCACAAGTAAACTATACTTGTAACGAACACTGGAAGAGAGACTATACATTGTTAAGTCATACCAGATGAAATTATGAGCCCCATTCATAATTATTTCTCTTTCTCTCTTACTCGCTCTATATCTCGTTCATTTCATCTCTGTCAGGCTTTCTCCAGGGTCTCTCTCTCTCTATCTCTCTCTCTCTCTCTCTCTTTCTAACTCCGTTTTATGTTCATCACACTTATCAACAGATATTAATTAAAATCAAACACAATAACATTTACCTCGTTCTGACAGGGTATGAATTACTCTCAGAGCCAGACACACAAACAACAGCTTACTGGAAGGATTAAAGTCACGGTCACAGACGAGTTAGTCACAGGTCAACCTCAATTATTTAAATGCCAGGTAATTACTAGATGAATTATAAAGGAAAATGAACTGGCCAGCATATGTATATATAATGGAAAACATTCAACTCTAATATTTGGATATATTATTCTCTTGCTCGGGGTTTTACACACACACACACACACACACACACACACACACACACACACACACACGTGCACACTCACACACACGCACACTCACACACACGCACACTCACACTCACACACACACACTGTAAGTGTCAGCACGTGGACTAAAGTATCGGTTGGATGTACTACGGTCCACAAAGATGCAAACAAAAAAACAAAACAAAAACATCTACAATATTCTTTTTAATTTGGTTTTGTTGTAATAAAATATGAAAACCAGAACCGGACAATTTGGACACCCTGTATATCTAAACTCATAGTACTGGCTGTAACTAATTGAAAATAGTTTGTTTAAGTGATTGGCGTGAAGTCTTAAAGCACATCCCTCACTGACAGTACTGAATATAGCTTGTTGAATTGTAATAGCAAATCTGCATCTCAAAGACCACGCCTCGTACAGCAGTATAACCAGGGAATATGTAGCCGGTTATTTAATGGCTAGATAGACGAACAAACTAAAATTGAACAAAATCCTTTAAATCTATAAGAAAATATTGTGCGGGCGCCAGATAAGATACGTCAAAATGCTAAGTATCATGACACCAGAAGCATTATGACACCAAAGAGTATAATAGAGCCAGTGGCACCCTCAACAATGCCTGACTGTGGTGCAGGAAGACGTCAACACATACCAACACTCTCGGTAAAGTTATGTTGTGGAAATCAGTCGAGAGAGACAGAGTGGATGGCCAAGCGGAAGGAAATATTCGAGAAGTGGAATGATGGATGGAAAGACAGAATGATTGAATGCTTGAGTACAGGTATGAACAGTGGATTGAATTGATAGATCAGCGAATATATCCCTTTGTCATTTCCCTGTTTATCCCAGAAGGGCTGACACAGACAAGTACAGTACTCACATAAAACAAAAAATGAGGCAGACAGACATACATACATATAAATATTAAATATACAACACACACAGCACACACCAAACACACAACCATATCAAACACACGCAATACACACGCAACACAAACACACACAACGCACACACAACACAAAACAAACACACAGACAGACAGACAGACAGGAACGAACCCACAAAGTTTGTCTCGAGAAAATGGTTTTGTTTCTCCGGTTTGATTCTAATTTATGTAAATTATTTAAGGCCAGATGAAATGAGTCTCTGGAGTCTAATTAGGCAATGAATATGAAACGGAAAAGAAATCTTCACTCTGAAAGTCTGCAAAAGGAAAAACATTTATGTTGTGAGAAATTAACTAAATATGTAAGAATTTATACTGAATTCGCTGGAAGTTGTTTCTTATTATAGTATTTATTTAATTAGGTTCGTAAAATCGATCATTAGGGAAATTGCAATAAACAAGTCCGTAACCAGAGAGAACGAGGTGTATAGGAGAGCAAGTGTTAGAAATCCCAGGTTACATTTGAGACTCTTAGCAGATACTGACCCAGACTGTGATGTTGGACAAAATAAAAAAATAATATTGCAAAATAATGTAAAGAAAAAACTATTAGTAGAGGAAAATACGTATAAGTTAGAATGTTAATGTAGTTAAGATATGGACGAGACATGAAGAAAAACTGAGAACGTCTTAGGATGGTAAAATATACACTCAAGAGCACGAGGAAACTGATAACGCAAAGATAATGGAACACTGACTGATGGTATAAGCGAAGAGAGAAGAAGAACAAATAGATCAAGTTTATGAAGCTGTTCTCCAAATTTAAAATGAAATTAATGGAACGATGCAGCTGTTCCACTTTTTAAACAAGATACTCCGTCGATGCAATGAAAAATAATTTTAATAATTTTAATTCCTCTTCATAATCACCAATCAATGTTTATAGTTTGTCCATTATGATTATTTCAGGGAACCAGATAAATTAATTAACTTGTCTATAGATTTCTAGTGACAACAATACAACGCTGCCTATACATTGAGGGAGTAAAGAAGTTGAAATTCTAAAGAGGAGTACGGTAAAGTGAGCGCTATTTCCCCCCAAAAGCTCTTTATTATTGGCAGTGGAAAAGTTCAACATTCACTTAATTGAAAAGAAATAGACTGAATATTAATTGCACCCAGTGGACAAGGGAGACTCATGACGGGAAAACTCTCAACAAAATTTGTTCTTTTTATTTTAATTTTTTTCTACCTACGTATAATCAACTCCACGTTTGACTTTTGTAATCTGACTTTTGGAGATTTTTTTTCCTCACATGACTTGATTTGTTTTTTATGTATGACTGACTGTAACCAATCCACAATTCCTGATTACTCTTCTAGTAACTTAATGGGCAGACAGTCGTTCTATTTATCACCGCCAGGAAGTTCGTCACTCATCTATTGCCCTCTGTGGTGCTTGTCTGTCCTGGTGTCAAGTCGTCTGCAGTATAGGAGTCACTTGTCTGGTCTTAATGGGTGTATGATCTTTTGTGGTCCTTCTAGGCTTCTCAATGTCACGAAAACCCATTATTGTGAGATTGTCTTGTAGGTGGGCTGCATGGTGTTTGTTCTGATGCTCTAGCTCTCCTTTCCTTCTCTCTTTTTCTCACTCTCTCTCCTCCTTTCTCGGTTTTTTTTATCCATTTTTTGCACTCTCGTTCTCTATCGCCCTCTCTTTTTTTCTCTCCCCCTCTTTTTCTTTAACTTTTTTCTGTTCTTTCATGTTCTTTCTCTCTCCATTTTCTCCCATTTTACTCTCTCTCTCTCTCTCTCTCTCTCTCTCTCAGTACACATGTCCACTACCAGGAATTAACATTGTTAGTAGAATATCCGCCGTCGTCGGTCGTTGCCACAGTTTGGTGAACACTCCGGGAATACAAAAGCAACGCCGGGCTCAACACTGTATTTTTAGACAGACAGCTTGCAATTTTTTTTATATTAATTTTCATTACGAAATTATTCACGCACTACAATTTTCCACTGAATGAAAAATCGCGATGTGAATTGAAACTGACAAACGTCAATAAATGGTCGATTATGAATGTATTTTTCCTTTATCCTTTTTGCAAATGAAATGACGTTTATTGTTTTTTGTTGTCAAGGTTTTTTTTTCTATAGAACTAAAGAATTAATTTGTTCACTTTTTTCAGAGTTTTTGAAAGCTAAATAAATTATGCTAATTTTTGATCGCTAAAATATTTATTTCTTTTGTTTTTCGAGTTTTTTGGAATGTGCTTTAAAGGATGGATGTAGTTGACGATGACAAGGCAGAACAGAGACGTGTGTTTATGTATTATAGGAAGGAAGGAAGGAAGGAAGGAAGGAAGGAAGGACTCGTTACGACACAGCCAGCAAGACAGCGCACAGATCTGAACATCTCTGTCCCTCTGCTAATTATTGATAAAAGTTCACTCAGCAGTAATGAGGCATATCTGAGTTTTCTTTCATCTATAGCGTGTGAAAGACTTTGATGATGCTGCTCAAAGAGAAGGATTCAAATAGTCTTAGCACTGGCCCAGATTTATTAATGGATTTCTCTCCCCCCCCCCTCCCGGAAGATATATGAATGAGAAAAATCTATGCACACATTTATTTACATTTATATATATATATTTTTTCGTTTAATTTTTCGTTTATAGTGATGTTGATTCTTACTACTCAATAAACCAAGATATCACAACATCCTTACTACATAATGTTTACTTCCTGATAATGTTAACCAAATCAGTCTGGCTATCATGATTCCCAGGCTACCCTCCTACTTTGGGGAGAGGGAGGGGAGGGGAAAGGGGGGGGGGAAGGAAAGGGAAGGGGAGGAAGGGGAGGGGGGAATAATTGAACTTAAAATGTTTATCGATGGTAAGCATACTGTATTATTTTTAAGCTTATTTCGTCAATTTGCCTTAAACATTTTTTTTCCTAAACTATTTTATTCTCCCTATTTCCTCGTTCCTGAATTCATCCTTTCCTGCCTTCCTCTCCTCCTTTCATCCCTTTCTGATCCTCTCCCCTCCTTTTTTCTCTTCCTCTCCTCTCCTCTCCTTTCTTCTCCTCCTCTTACTCTCCTCCCTTTCCCACTCCTTCCCTACAAAAAAACACAACCTCGAAATCTCTTCCCTTTTTCTTATGTTCTTCCGTTTTCCTTTCCCCTCCTCTTCTCTCTCCTCCTTCCTACCCCCAACCCCCCCATACCTCTAAACTCACCCTTTATTTCATTCGTGATATTCTGTTTTCTTTCCCTTCTTTCCTATCTCCTTCCCTCCTCCTCCTCCTCCTACTACTTCTCCCTGGCGACGCACCACTACAAAAACCCACACATTACGAAGACCATCATTACCAAGCACCATTAAGGAGTCGAGAGAGAAAATGACGTAGTCTTCCTTCCGCTGGTCATGGGCTTCGCTCATCAAGGTCTTCCACCACATATTATCTCAAAGGGTTTCATTTAGGCTCCGGGCGCTTAATCCTGAGACGCTATCTTGACTTGGGCTCTATCCTGAAACGGTATCCGACCCGGTTGCTTATCTTAAGGCGTTATCTTTATCTTAAGAGGTTATTTTCCGTAGTGGGGATAGTGTAGGTGGGAGTGTGTTTCATCTGCGTGGCTCTGTCGTTGTTTTTATATAGTCTTTATCATTAGGAAGATGTCAAGGTCTTGGTTTCAATTAATGGAACTCTTCTCTCGCTCCTCTGTGCGGTCCTGATTTTGTATTGTCGAGCTACATATGGTTGAATTGTAATTTTTTTTTCTGGATGGAGTTCTTTAGTATGATGTTCTTGAGTTCTTTTTAAAGGGGAGTTTTTTTTTATCTTCGAGAATAGGTCTATTGTCGACTTTTTTGGGGGGGTCTGACGAGGTTTCGGGTCCTATTTTGGTGCTGTCGTGTAGTACTGTTCTGGTCTTGAGGTTATTTACTTCAAGGAGTTCTATTCCTAGGACTATTTAGGGCAGGGGTTCTCAACCAGGGGGAAATTCCCCCCAGGGGGGGGAATTCAGGTTTTCGGGGATGTATATGTACTAATATGGAAAAAATAAAGGATTTTCAGTATTATATGCATATTATTTGGAATGCACTTTTTAAGGCAGACAATCTTGGAAAGGAGGGGGGGAATGACATTCTGACATATGGTGAAAGGGGTGCATGGGGCAAACAAGGTTGAGAACCACTGATTTAGGGATTCTGTCTTGTGGCAACAGTCAAGTCTCGAATTATATGATTTCCCTTTAAGTCTTTTATTCTTCCTTATGACAGAATTCATATATTTTTATTATTTGCATATTCCGATTTATTTCTGTTTTGCACATCCATTTACGCATTTTACTTTGCATTTAAATTTTCTTTTTTCGAGGAGATATGGCCTAATGATTGGTTACCAACTTAACGTTAACCTAACCTAACCTAACCTAACCTAACCTAACCTAATCCCCAGGTAGCATTGAGGTGTATAATCATCAGGAACAAATAAGCTGGAGGAGTGGCTAATCTTCAGGTGATCCCATTTTGTAAACGAACTGCACTAACCTCAAGATACTGTAGCTGCATAGAATCAATTTTCCTTAGCCTCTTGTCTCGATGCAAGAATAGTGAAGAGGGGAAGGAGGGGGGAAGGGTGGAGAGAGGGATGAGGGAGGGGGGGCAGGGAGTGAGGGCAGGGATGGGGGGGGGCAGGGATGAGGAGGGCAGGGATGAGGGGGAGGAAGGGAGGGATGAGTAAGGTGAGGGGGTGGAAGGGGGAGGAGGGAGGGGAGGGGAAAGAAATATTCAGAGCGGGCTGTCTGGCTGGCTGGCTGGCGTGCTTTGAACATGTGGATAACGCTGCTGGTGCATATATTGGGCTAATGTCCCCGCCCTTTACATTTAGGACACTTCAGGGTGTGTTTTGAATGTATTTCCAGAACGCTCAGGGAATATTTCTTGCGTACAGTAACACGATAAAATTTGTCCAGAGCCTGAGGAATGTTTTGGGTCTGCGTTTTATATTATTTACTCTGTTTTACGAGCATGGGATGGGATGGGATGGGATGGGATGGGATGGGATGGGAAAGAGCGAAAAGGGGGACGTTGAAAGAGAAAGATTAACAGAGAGATAGAGATAGAAAGAGAGAGAGAGAGAGATTAAGCGACACTCAGTGAAAAAAGAGAAATTTGAAAATCATTCGAGAGAAAACGTAAGAGGAATATAATAAATTGAGATAAAATAGACAAGAGACAGTAAAAGTAATAAGATGAAATGTTAAAGACAGGAAGAGAAGGGGAGAGAATAAAATCGAAAGACAGAAATAGAAG
The DNA here is from genome assembly GCF_018991925.1 of Homarus americanus. Taxonomy (NCBI): domain Eukaryota; kingdom Metazoa; phylum Arthropoda; class Malacostraca; order Decapoda; family Nephropidae; genus Homarus; species Homarus americanus. The sequence continues at coordinate 2,645,546 of NW_024734615.1, read as the reverse complement.
TAAATTGTGATGAATGAATACACAGCAGCAGAAGGAGGGGGGAGATAAAGAGATAGGAAAGGAAAATTCGTTGGTGAAATACTGAAGTAGAGATGAAAGGAAGTGGTAATAGAGGAAGAGAGAAACTACGAACAAATAATAAACAGAAACAGAGGGAAAGAATAAGGAAATATAGAATAAAACCTGGAGAGGAGGATATAATATAAAGGAGTAATTGAATTTGGTAAATCTCTTGTAAAAAAAAAATATATATTCTATCATTTTCTACCTAGAGCACACCTTAGTTAATTATCTTTACCTACTTTTTTCACATTTTTTTATCTAAATCTACGCGGTATTTAATCTCTGTTTTCAGTAATTAGGCCTTAGGTGAGTTACAGAACATCCTTACCAAAAGAAATTTCAGTATCCTAAGGCAGAATCAAATCATGAAGAATTATAACAACACACAAAAACAACCACATTTATACATCCACACATTAACACCCACACACCCCCACATCTACACCCACACATCCACACATCCACACACCCCTCCTGGCACGAAGCTGAGAAAAGTTTAGCCTCACGAACGGCATTAAAAATGAGTCATCGCAGCCTACTAATGAACCGGAGGATTATCCCAGAAAAGAAGCAATGGGGAAAAGACTGTTAATCCTACTTTACCAAGAGGGAGGGAAAATGATGCTCTGAGAGAGAGTCTTTTTATTCCTTCTTTGATGGAACGAGACACTGAGTGAGGGCCCCTTCACAGAGACTGGCCTTGGGGGAGGGGAGGGGGGAGAAAGAGAGGGGGGAGGGGGTGATGGGGAGTCGGAGGTGGTCAGGAGGAGAGGAAGAGAGGAGAGGAGAGGGGGATAGGAAGAGAGGAGGATAAGAGGAGAGGAAAAGGAGGAGATGGGGAGGACTCGGAGCAGAAGGAAAGAAGGAGTCGAGGAGGAGTCGGGGGGAGGAGAAGGAAAGGAGGAGTCGGAGAAGAGAAGGGGCTTACAACATCACTTTCTTAGGTCGAGTGATATTACTCAGAAGTTATCACCAACTTTAGATGATTATGACGTGTCTACCCCCCTCCCCCCTCTCTTTTTCCACCTTTCTCTTGTATGGGGAAACTAAAGAATGGTAAAAGGACTCCCAAGTTGTTTTCCTTTTACTAACACCTCCAATTATCACTCGAGTTTCTGGAGAGGTAAAAAAATTTATAAGGAGGGGATTTATATGAGCTGTTGGGGATTATATGAGTGTTGGAGGAATTGTGTGAGGTGTTGGGGATTATATGATCTGTTGGGGGGATTATTTGATATGTTAGAGGGATTATAGAAGGTGTTGGAGGGATTATATGAACTGTTGGAGGGATTATATGAGGTGTTGGAAGGATTATAGAAGGTGTTGGAAGGATTATATGAACTGTTAGAGGGATTATAGAAGGTGTTGGAGGGATTATATGAACTGTTGGAATTATATAAAAGCAAAAATCAACAAAACAAGCAACAGCGTCACCAACAAAAGTCAAAGCAACAAACAGAATATAAAAGATAAAGCAAGAATTAAAAAAAAAACAACAACAACAACAACAAACAACTAAACAGAAACGGCAAAACCATGACCACCACAACTTCATCAAAAACAACAAACATTAAACAAATAAACCAAACAAAAAAAACAATAGCTACAGTAAAAATAAAACCACCCCCAAAACATCCCAAAAAAAAACCCACTAAGATACGCAAATGCAAACAAAACAAGGGCGTAAGGAACTCAGTACAAGGGCGTATACTGTTCTGCAGCATTTTTATTACCCACTAAACTGATACACACTAATCCTGCCCTTATATTCTTGAACGCCATCAAGAGGGTGTCGGTAAAGGGTGTTCACTGACATCTTGCTCATCGCCGTGTATAAATGTCTGTCTACCTCATTGGCCTCTATAAATTCCAGGGTCATTAATTATCCCCAGGGCTACTGGATGGTTGGTTCTTTTTTAATAAGATGGAGAGAATTTTAATATAGTTGAGGGAGGATATTGTGATATTTAGTCTTTTCTTTTGATCTTTCTTTCTCTCAATTTTTCTTTCTTTCTCTCTCTATTCTCTTTCTTTCTCTCTCTATTCTCTCAATTTATCTCTGTGTCTGTCTGTCTGTCTGTGTCCCCTTACTTTTTCTTTCTCTCGTGTTTAATAATTACTGAAACAATATCGATCGAACACTAAAATAAATAAAATTGAAAGAATTAGACGATGGATTTTATAGTAGATCACGAAAAGTTGATAATTTTACTTTTCGTTTCATTTTCCTTCATTGAAATTCAACATCAGATGTTTCTTAATTCAGTAACATAAAAGCTTAAGTACATACAGGTAAGTATAATATTTCCCAGGTAATAAAAGCAATATGAAGTTGATGTTTTAACTTAGATAATAAAACAAAAATTTATAAAATACCAAATAGTAAAACTAAGATATTGGTATTTTGTTTTTATTTTTACCCCAAACATGAATATATAATGTAAATAAATACCTTTAAAGTTAACAATATAATGCTTTCGTCTATTTAATCTATTATAAAAATGGTAATTTTATCAATACACAAATGCATATGTATACCAAAGACAGGCATTTAACCTAAGGAAGATTTACGTCGGTGTAACTTGAACTGAGGGAAGCATTTGTGTCGCGTTTACTCAGTCAGCATCCAATTCACTTAAAGTCTGTATCAAATTTATTCTCAGCTTAACACTCAGCTCCCGTCTCTCTCATCTCCAGTTTACACACACTTTAAACTTGAGTCTATCCGCCCTCCCACTTTATCTCTTTTTTTTTTATTATCCTCGTATTCCTGTTTTTTTGGGGAGGAGGTTATTCTACTTAGAGTATTGTAAATTATTCTGATCTACTTTGTTTTCCTTTGTTTATCTTTTGCTAATCTCTCTCTCTCTCTCTCTCTGTAGATTGTTCCCTGATCTCATTTTGTTTATCTACACACGGGTTAGAACATTACATTATAAAATATAATTACGTAACCTTATCAAATAAGAAAAATATAGAGGAAGAAGAAGCTGCCGGTCCCCCCACCCAAATAAAAAAGTCCCACTAATTTCACAGCGCATCGTATAATTTCACTCTACGTTCATCTTCAAACTTTCAGAGCTTCATAGAGAGTTTACTTTTTTTCCTTACTCGTTCGATGCTATGAGGAAGAGCGTTGTAAAGCTCTGGATTAATCATAACAATGTATCGTATATATTTACGGATTATTGAGAAAAAAAAATAAGTTACAATAATTTAAGGTTAGGTAATCCTCCACACGCTACGAGATACAACGAAAAGCTCAAAAGAATTCTTTCATGATGATTCTAAACTGAAGGAAAGTTTTTACCCGGTTTATAGAGACTTAAGTTATCATAGTTTGAGGAGTGTGTATGAATTATATTTTTGTTTTTAATTCCTTTTTGGTCTTGAAACACTGAACACTTCTTATAATTTTTTTGCAGTAAAACTAAAAATCACTAATTATTATCTGTATGGCGGAAATCATTCCCAAAGCAAACTTAAAGTCATGTCCCAAGTCTTAATATAATTCTCCTGCCCAACCAAGAAACGAAACAACCAATTTATAACCTGGAATTAAACTAAAAAAAAAAAACTAAGACGCAAGACATAAAATACATATCTTTCCGTAAAAGACGTGATTAGTTCTGAATCTTACATCGAGCCTAATAAGGAAGCGTATAATTACAGGGTAAAGCCTCAGGGTATTAGACCAGCTCAAACTCTCCGAAAAACCTGCGTGTTATATTAATCTTGAGACGGTAGGGTAAAACTCACAATCCCCAAGATCAAGGTTGCTAAATAATTCACCCGACCAGTCTTACACAGTATATGAGTGTGTTTCTCCGCGAGGGCAGCTAATTGTGAGTTGGTCTTTCTTATCTTGGCACGGTTTAAGGGCTCCATTGTGGGAGATATTCGCTAGTGGTAGTTGAAATTTTCTTCCTCTGCAGACCTCGAGGTCCTCCCTCATGGCTTAATTGACAACAGAAGCATTTTCTTTTATTACTGCAGCTGTCTGAAGCCTCTAATGCGTATCTCTTCCTTTCTCTCTCTCCCTCTCTTGTCAGCTCTCCTCTCTGTCTTTTTTGCATTCCTTGTCAACTCTATTTCTTTATCTCGTTTCATCTCTGCTATATAATCAACACGTCAGTTCTCGTGTCCTACTTGGTTCTTGTTCACTCGACTATTTCTGTTTTTTCTATTATTAACACTGCTGAGTCAAGTTTGATCTTCTGAGTCACTTTGTTTCTCTCTTCGTAGTTCTTGTGTATTATTTTCTCATCCCGTATCAGTTGGTCTCTCTCTCTCTCTCTCTCTCTCTCTCTTTCTGTTTCTCCTGTTCACTCTGTTGAATCTTGTCACCGCTAACGTTGGTCGAGCTGCATCACCTTTGCAATAAGTGTCGTCAACTTCAATGAATCATTTTTTCTATCATTTATTGCCATCAGTGGTGTTTCGCCAAGTGACAAATTAGAACAGGTAGTTAACTATCAGTATAACTAAGTGTTAAGGGATGCTTGACCCAGAGATAATATAAAATAATAATTTAGAAGGTTTACTTGTAACCAAACTAGTTCGTAACGAGAGGCGACACGCACGCACGCACGCACACGCACGCACACACACTTATTCAATCACTCTCTCTCTCTCTCTTCCTCACACTCTCATTTCATTTCTCCTTACGTTTGTCTGCCTGCCTGTCTGTCTGTCTGTCTTCTCTCACGGTCACTGCCTTCTTGAGAGCTGTTCTAATACTTCTCAACATTTGCACTGGAGTCCTCCGAGCTATAAACCTTATCGAAATTGAGATCAGAAGATCCCTCCTACCGCCGGGACAACACGCGTTTACGAGAATCAACAAGACTTCCATATTATTTCATTTCTCTCAGGCATACAGACTCTTGCTGAACCTTTAACATCCTCTTTCGTGTTTCTTTATTCTAGTTTTCATTTTCTTTTTCTGTACTGTTTGGAGGAGTTGCAGGAGAAGGAGAATGAGAAAGAGGAGGAGGAAGAGAAGAAGAGGAGGAGGAGGAAGAGGAGGAGGAAGAGGAGGAGGAGGAGGAGGAGGAGGAGGACTTTGCATTCAAGACAAATATAACAACACGATTTCAAGAGGCAGACAAAAGAATGAGAGAGGAAATGCGCGAGCGAGAGGATAAGGAACGCTTGAAAGGTAAGGTAAGAGATCAGTAGACGAAGAGGAGGAGGAGGATAAGGAAGGAGGGAGGATGAAGGGAGGAAGGGAGGGCGGATGAGTAGGAACAGGTGGGAGGGAGGAGAAGGAAGAGATGAAGGAAGGTGTTGGACGTATGAAAGGGAAGGAGGGATCAAAGTATCAAGGACTTCACCCCGTTACGTCTTGGCATTAAAAGGATATCGTTAAATCAAGAGTCCTTCTAAAGGATGTCGTTAATCCTAGGCTTTGTGAAAAAAGGGGATGAAGGACTCTTATTTCGAACCCTATGATGTTGTTGTTTTTAACGTTGTATTTATATTATGCTCTTATTATCACTTGACATTATATATACCCTTATGAATGTATGGAAATATAATGAATGGGCAAGAAACAGCGTAAAATTGTTTCTATATTTACAAAGCAACATTATTAACGATTGATATATTGAACAAACAATCAGGTAAAGGCAGGTATTCACAGGTAACTTCTCGTCAATGTGTATTCACAGGTATTTTCTCGTCAATGTCGTTTTCAGGTATTCAGTGACCATTTTCATTCACAAGTTTCCTCTACATTATAACCATTCACAAGTATTCACTCCTCTTCACAATCTACTAACGGATACACCCAATCACATATATATGCTAATCCTTACCATTCACCGACTAGGACTATTCACTGACATTCACTAATCATTTCCATTTCGCCCATCACTGCCATTCATTCGTCACTGTTCGCTTACCAATCCCTGTCACTCACCAATCTGCCTTGCCGCTTCCGGGGGTCTCCGCCAGCACATATTAAGAGCAGTCAGCCAGTCTGCCAGTTAATTAGTTAGCCACTGAGTTAATTACAGAGAGAGCCAGTTACAGTCACGAGGCAGATGACGATACAGTCAACTTCATTTGCTGATGAAAGCGGCTGTAAATTTGAATTGACTTTCCCCCCCAAAAATCGAAATGAATCCCTTTTAATCTCTCTCTTCCTCATTTCTTTTTACTCTCTTTCTCTCTTTTAATCTCTCTCTTCCTCACTTCTTTTTACTCTCTTTCTCTCTTTTAATCTCTCACCATACATATATATTTCATCTCTTCTTTGTTGAGTCATAAGCTCTCTCGTTAATTAATATTTACCTTTAACTAAACTTCTATAGACAGAGAGTCTTAGCAAATGCTGGACTTCATTATATTAAGAGTAGAGTGAACGTGAAAGTGAGTTCCGTAGGCCTGACGGCATGTTGGTAACAAGATGGATACAGAACACCAAAAATGAAAACTTTGTTTTTATTTACAAGAAAGCAGTACGGCAAGAACTGCTCTCGATCACTTTCACTTCCCTCAATGTAATGTTTGGTACCGACCCAGAACATGGTAAACTGGGCGGTGCTACTGGGCGTGAATCACTATAAGAACAATTAGTGAACTCTGTATTCACTAGCAGGAGGATTCACTTAACCACCACCATGGTTTTAGATGGTCCTATTAGGCGTTCAATGTTGGCACGATGATCTTTTTGGAACTAAGGAGATGGAAATGGAGGAAAGGGAAATAATAATACAAAAGAGATGGAAATGAAGGAGAACCGAGCAAATTAGATCTTGGGAATAAGAATGCATAAAGAAACATACAGACACTAGGACACAAGAAAGAGGTAGAATATTCTTCAGTTCATTTTATGAGTCACCAGCCACACGAGTAGGTCAGGGTCTTTCATCTTTCAAGGTCACTCGAAAGTTTAGGTTGATTAGATGAAGTCGTGCTATGAACGAGAGTAATTTACGTAAAATTCTGTAATGCTATGGGAATCTAAATAATATTCATGGTAATGGTTTAAATGTGTAATAAAATTGGACACATCATTGTTGAGGACATACGAAACATTGTACGTCTGACAAGGACCACTGAACCAGCGCAACCACAGAAAGACATGACTAATAGGTATCGAAAGACATTGATCGATAAAAAAAACCTCTGTTACGGAAGCTAAAACAATACAGTAGAAATTAGAAAATAGTCAAAACAAAAGAGAGGATGGAGGAGCATGAAGAAAAGGGGTAGGAGGAACAGGGGTAAGAAGATGAAGAAAAGGAGGAGGAGGAGGGGGTGGTGGTGGAAGAAAAGGAAGGAGTAAGAGGAGGTGGAGGTGGAAGAAGAGGAAAGGGGTAGAGGTGGAGAAGGGGGAGGAGTAAGAGAAGAAAAAGACGGATGAAGAAAACGACAAGAAGAAACCAAAAGGAATGAAGATGATAAATAAAAACGAAAGAAAAGAAGACAATAGACGATAAATATGACATTGAAAGAAAATAAGACAACAATGTGAGAAAAGAGAAAAATATCAAGAAGATAAAAGAAGAAAAGAAAGAGAAAAGGAGAAGACAAAAAAGAAGAAACCAAACACCATGAGGAGGAAAAAAAGGAAAAGAAAAAAAAAGAAGACAGTAGAGGAAAATTAAGAAAAAGTAAGGAAAAAAATTAGAAATCTCATCCCCTCTATATCTACCATATTCAAAAACTGGAGCCGATGTCTCAGTTCATTACCAAAGTTTTCTTGATAGGACAAACCTGATTAACACACACGACAACACGGAGGCTTACTTGTGGGCTACTACAGCTTCTAACACTACACCACCCACAGTTTTTCCCATTGTCTTTATCAATCTTATAATCAATTAATTTATTTCTTTCTTTTTTTCAGAAACAAAAGTATAAGTAAAGGTAAAGATATTGAAAAAAAATAATTATCTATACAAAATTGTGTTGAAAAATATGAGACAACGGATGAAGACGGATTTTGACAACCCTATTAAGATAATTGGAGTCACAGTGTTCAATCTGAAATTCATCGATTACCCCAGGTACAGATAGTTTTTGGAGTGACTGTACAGTACAATCACAGGTATAAAAAAAATCATGGTGTTTTACTTCATCTTATTCCAGATATAAAATAACACTCCTGGTTCTGAAATATTGTTGACTTTATTCATTTTATTTCATCGTAATTTCTTCAGATAATTCAATACAAGTATACAGTTATACAGGTAAATCATACATATACAAGGTACATATCAGGCTTATATAAAAATACAAATATAATACTAGAATTTTTAAGTTGAATTATTTTTTACTTCCGAGATTATTACGTAAAGGTTATTAATTAAAAGGCAGATTACGGACAGGTAAAAGTACAGGTAGAGAAAATTCATGTTACGGGACAAACTATGACAGTATATGTATGTATATTAATGGAATAATAGATTAATTGTTTTTTGCTTTGTCTGTCTCTTTGGGTTTATCTGTACGTGTGTGACAGCTTTTGTCTGTTCGTTTGTTTGTGTTTTTTGTCCCCGAAAATTTCTGCCCTCTTTAATCTCTCTCTCTCTCTCTCTCTCTCTCTCTCTCTCTCTCTCACATTAATTATCGTCTTTGGAATACCTTGCAGCTTACATTAGCTTAGCGAGAACTGTTTTGTGAGGGGGAATACTGTAATATAATCATCTTATACTGACTTGGGAAAAAATAACCTGCGAACAGAGGAGAAAAAGTTACTTATGAAGATTTGTTATGTATTAAACATAATAACATTCCTTGCGGTTAAAGTGGGTGTGAAGTGTTTACGTGTCTGTCTGTCTATATGTATGTACGTAGACTCTACTGTTGTCCTATATATCGTTAATTGACGTGACAAAGAGAAAAAATAATGCCCTAAAGAAAGAAGTTATTTTTAGTTTTAGGGTCGAAATACCATGAAGTTGAAATCGCCGGAACAAGTTGGAGTTTAACTTTTCTCCCTCAGTAATAACTTGCAGATTCATACAAATTATTTTTTGTAGACGCTGTAAATTATTTTTTAATGCGTTAGATAACTTGTTCAGACACTTTTGGAGAGAAGAAGGGGATGTGAGGGGGAGGAGGGGATGTGGGGGTAGAAGGATAAAGGGAGGGGGGAAGGGATATAGGGTGGAGAGTGGGGTGTGAGAGAGTCAGAAGTAGGGGGGAGGGAGGACAGGGAATAGAGGCATGGTTATAGTGTAAGAGAGGGAGTGAGGAAAGTCAAGAGAAAAGAGAGAGAGAGAGAGAGAGAGAGAGAGAGAGAGAGAGAGAGAGAGGGGTAAGGGAAAATGAAAGGGGACGGACGACGAAGGAAGGAGTGGTAAGGGAAAACAGAGAGAAAGAAGAGGCAGAAGGAGGGAGGGAGGGAGGGAGGGAGGGAGGGAAGAGGTTTGGTATAGATTTGCAACGTACATATGAAAGACAGAAGCAAGAGAAAGAATGAAGAGAGAGGACTGACAACGAGGTAAGGAGAGGAATGAGACGGAGGGCCAGAGGGTGGAAGGAGGGGTAGAGCGAGAGAAAGGAAGGGGGGTTGAGAAGAGGAAGAATAAAAGGAAGAAAGTTAAAGGATGGAATGAAATGTATAGAGTTGAATTTCCATTAAGATTTGGTCGAATATTAATGTGTGATAATTTTGACAACGTTTAACTATTTTAATATTTGTAGGTAAGCTTAAGCCCTTATGCCTGTAATGGGAATGGGATCTTAAGAATACACGCATAACACGCATAAACACAATTTCTATACTACTTCACTGATCGATTCATGGTACCCTGCGCCTTCTCCACCCCTGTGAGGATATCAAAAGACATCCCCCCTATACACGGCTCTCACCTCAATACCACAAGACCTCTCTATTCACCATCGACGTATTGATCCCTTGTATAAACATTTCATCTATAATTCCAATACGTTGTTTGATATACTCAGGGACCACCAGGAGGAGAGATAAGTAGGGTTATGTTCGCTATATATATATATACAGTATTACGTCTGTCGTGTAATATAGAGCTATACTTTGGCTGTAATGTACGACGTAAGGAAAGCCTGGCTTGTAATTCCCACCGTCATTAGTGAGTATTGAGCCTGAAACCTAAAGGAGAGAGGGCGAGTTATTTTCTTATCTTCATTTATTATTTCCTTTATTACAAAATAAACCTGGAGTAAGAGTAAACTTACTGCCCTGGTTGGTGTTGTCCACATGTCTGTCTGTGTGTTTGTTGAAAGTCTTGTATTTGTGTGTGTGTGTTTATTTGTATATACCGATGTAAGCTGTCCAGATAAGTATGTGCATATGAATATACATATGCATGTCAATGAATGAATATACAGTAAGTGTATTCCTGTATGTATTCTTATGTTCATGCATTTGTATGTACAAGCTATATGCAGAAGTGCGTGGATTTTTATATACACATGTAAGTATAAACGTGTGTGTATATTTATGTACGTGTACATATATGATTATGCACGTACACATGTGAAGCAGGACATGTGGGAGGTGGCTGGTCGTTCCTCTCTGTGTGTGCGTGTGATCAGAGGACGTCTTTCTCCCGACCGCCGCATCAATCTTGACTGTATAATTGCTTCCGTGTGTCGGCCAGTAGTCGGCCCGAACTGAGCCCCTCTCACATGTGGCTGAAAGCTGCTAATATACCCGGATATTGGACTCGTATATCCTGCCAAGGATACTAAACTGTAGTCATAGATGATCCAGTGACAGACGTGTGTGTGTGTTGATAGCAATTTGGCATTAGGTATAGTTAATTGAACAAACCTTCTTACACATGTAGAAGTCTTATTAAAGTCCTTTTTTTCTGCTAACTTAAGTTTAGTAATCGTCTCTTTTCTCTTCTCAGGGGACCAGAACTGATCTTGAGTGCTGGAAGTATTTGATTGAATTGTTTTTTCCATTAATGTTTAAACAACCAATGTATACGGGATAAACGATAGACTAAAGACGTAGTTATCAAAACGGGGTGATACAAAACGATACTAATACAATTAATAGCGACAAACCGTAATTGCATTATTAGTTACAGAGATTACACAGCATAGAAAAAATAATTGTAATTAGCGATATTTTTCTGTGTTTCGGAATTGAATATAAATATTGTGGTCATTTTCATATTGTATGGAATTGCTTCTATATGTTAAACGTGAGATATATATATATATATATATATATATATATATATATATATATATATATATATATATATATATATATATATATATATATATATATATATATATATATATATATATATATATATATATATAATTTTGCGGTGAATTTAAAAAAAATTAAAACAAATTAAGTCTCTATATACGTTTATAATATGTAAATTAGTTGGTAAGTATACAGTATATGTACACTACACGATGTAATATGCAAATTAAAAATCACTTAACTAAAGTAACAAGACGAGGACGAGAAGTTTACAAGTGTCGTGATTCCTTATAAGTGAACGGAGGAGGGAAAGAAGGGGGGAAGGGGAGGATAGGGGAGGGGTTGGGAGGGGTTGGGGAAGGACTGAGGGTAGTGGAAGGGGAGGGGTAGGGGGATGTAGAGGGGGGAAGGCAGGTGAAGTGGAAGGGGAGGAGGAGAGCGAGGAGGGGGAGATAGGAGGATGTGAAAAGGGGAGGGACAGGGGGAAGTGAAGGGGATCGGAAGTGGAGGTGTGTGAAGGGGGTATGATTCTGTCAAGGTTAATTTAGAAAACTTATATCTTTCCCAGTATCACATTCACACTACACATGTAATATTAACCTGTTTCTTCACATTACACTATTATACCTGAGGCATGTGGGGGCAACACTCCTGTGATGCCATCAACAGATCCCGGTTAATTTGGAGTTTAGTCACAGTATTCATATATCACAATGACAGGGATAGATTACATATCCCATTATATTCCCTTATTGCTGTAAATTGCAGGAACGATGATATTTGGCTGCACAGATGGCGGGTTAGGTGCATCCTGTCATCATTTCCACTTTATTCTGGTAAAATACTGTTTATCTGTTACCTGAAGGCAAATTTATATACTGTACACCAGCCGATTATAAAATTTAGGAAACGACTCAGCGCAAATTAATGTTTTGATACCGGCCCACCTTTAGTAAACGCAAACCATTTAAAAATAATGAGATAAAACTCCCAGTATACTAGACACTCTTGTGGTCATGACCATGTGTCACCTTCCCTCCTTGATGCTGTCGCCAGAAATTGTGATCATTATTTTCATTTTCATTTTCATTTTAGTTGTGTGTGAATCAACGACTCATGTTTGAATTGTACTCATGTTAAAAAAAATCCAGAAAAAACAAAAATAAAAACTTCATTAACGCAACTGTGGAAGTGTTTAACACTAGCCTTGTGACCACAGTTTTCATGTGACGTCTTCTCCTTATTATGGTCTCAAAGTATTATTTCTAAAACTCACAAAAATTAAGATAATAGTCAAATAACAGAATAAAATAATAATACTGTAAGCAAGCAAATATACATAGTCGTCATCACACACCGTAAGACACAGTAGCAGGAGTTCCCTAGCATCGGTCTCCGTCTTTCACTAAATTATTTCCCTTAATATCAAACATAACAAAGTCGACGTTTATTCTTCCACTCTCTTACGCATATTGATAAAAATCCAACATTATGAGAACATTATTCTTAAAGAAGCCGCAGCAGCAGTGAGGTGGGTACGAAGGATTTACACGGGAGGGAAAGACTTCAACATCCAAAAGGAAGAGCATTGAGGGAATACTTCTGTAAATATGAATGTCTTGGGTAAATGCGCTTTAGGTGGAGCTTATGACAGACTTACCTTCTTATTACGTTGGCTGCCTGTGCAAGGTGACTTGATGCCGGCATGGCGGGGAGGGGGGTGAAGAGGCAAGGGCACGGTGTTAGATATTTCCAGATTCGTTGCTAAAACTTTGCTATGAATTGTTGTGGTGTCCCTGTGACTTGGGTGTTGACCTGTTATATATTGGACATTCACTCTTAGGTCGCTGATGTTGCTCTGTTAGTTGTTTGATATTTGGTTTTCGATCACTGTTACTGAACTAGATGCGGAGCTGAATATTTACTCTTCAGCCATTGAAGTTGACCTGTTATGGACCTGGTGTTCGCTAGTTCGGTACCTGGTCCTGGCTTGTCGGCGGCTTGGTTGCTGGGTTTTTCGAGTCGTGATGCTAAAACGGTGCTGGTTCATGCAGACGATGTTAACTCGGTGTTAGCTTTAATGTTAGCCGAGTGCTGACTCTCTGGTAGGTGTGATGTGAGCTCATCTGTGTTGAGTTAAAGTTTGTCCTTCTTGTTTGACTCGGCAGTAATTTGGTTTTATCTTTGTGGTATAATTTACTAGAGTTATCAGAGGCGGTGACATCATTGCTTTAGAAGGAGCTTCTGATGTCTTGTTCCTCTCCGGCAAGAAACGGGAATTAGCAGTCCTATGACTACTCAGGTGGAAGTACAACCTGTATGATACGACGGAGGCGACAGCGAATAGAGGGAGATTGGCAGTGTGTACAGGTAAAAGAGGCGTGAAGGAGAGATGAAAATAATGGTGTTTTAATAGAATGCGAAAGAGGAAGAAACAGGCGAATTCAACAATATTATTGCTCGTGTTTTGCAGTGTGAGTGGAAGTACCGTAAGATTTGTGAAAAGTAGTGTGTGTGAACACGAAAATTCGACAACTATACAACAAATATGAGCTTAATGAAGAGAATTTGCGTAAAGAATATTGTTGATAGAAATACGTGCAAACATATAATATACACAGGCAGAGAGGGAGTGAGCGAGAGAATAAACAGCTGTGGCGTGAAATCCTCACCAACCAAGGCGGTGACTTTTGGTGGGTATTTCTTCACCATTATTATCGACAGTGTTCCCTCTAGCCATCCATCACCCGACGGGACACTGTTGAGGTCAGACGGCCTGCCAACACACATGACCCTAACGACCAGGTCAAAGGTGAACACGTTACAGGACACAGGAGAGCATTGCCTTCTCACCCTACAAGAATGACTGGTGTTTGGTTGTCTTGGTTGTCTTATATTTTCATTATGATCTAATTTTTTACTATGATAATCATTTCATGAAAGTTAGGAAAGTAGATTAGGGAATTACTTTCTACTGATAAAAAACTTATTTTGGTTTCCATTTGTAATTTTCTTTGGTACAATGGTTAATGTGTTCGTCTGTATTTTTGTTTCCTGTCATTTTATCTCTCGATACAAATAACTTGTTACCAATTAGTCTAGATAATAAGATAAAGCTCTGCCACTTAACTCGATATACGTACGAGAAAAAAAATCAATAGTTCCTTAAAGACGAAATATTCCTCTGCCAGATCTTATTTATACTGTTGTACTACTGCTGCCACCTAGTAGTTCCTCCTCCTCTGTCGCCTCCTCCTCCTCCTCCTCCTCCTCTTCTGCGCCAATTCCACCACTTCTTACGTCACGACTCTCTCCCTCTCACCCCTCTGCCTCCTCCACCAGACCCTCTCACCCATCATCTCCTCCTCCAGTTCCTCTTATCCCTCACCTCCACTAGTCGCTCTCATCCTCATTTCCCGTCTCTCTTCCTTACACTTTCAATTCAAATTTCGTCACATCTCTACTCGGGTTATATATATTATGACATACCAAACACTCTCTCACTGTATCACTGACACTTAACACCGACTTAGTTTTCTCAGGTGTTTCCGAGAGCTGCTTAAGGACGTCGCCTCAGGACGTCTCCAACGTTAAAGTAATTAATATTAGAACCTTTGAACCTTCGTATGAGTATCTGTATTATAAATTTTTACAGATTATGTCTTCACCGTTTCTTTCTTAATACCTTCCTGCCAGTATGTAAAATGTCTTTCTCTCTTATATTGTATTACTACAGGTGATCCATCATTACAAGAATTTCTGTTTTTATTATAATAATATATTTCACGATAAAATAGTAAAATTAAACAGAGGTATATGGAATTATAAGTTATTTACGGTAGGTAAGTCTCTCCTGGCGGCTCACCTGTACTGTACTGCGAGTAACAAGGTAATAAAAAAGTAAATTTAATTAAGGCTGATACAAACATTTCCGGTGCGTAGTTTCTGTTTCGTCAAGTCGCAGTGTAACTGTTGCCCGCACAGGAGCTACCGAGAGTAACTGCACTAAACATTTCTTGCAGGTGTATACTCTACCTGTAATATATACTGAAAATTAATAATTTCAGTACTTAATTTGGTAAAATATTCAAGAGCATGAATTTAGCATTAAAATGTAACGCTGGAGGCCCATCACACGCATATTATTGAAATATATCAAAATAGAATGATAGTGGTATGGAATTTTGTAGAAGTTACCGCCTTGTGTAGAACTTTATAACTGAATGGTGCTGAAAGACACTGACAGTAGCTGATTTCATAAAACAGCATCAGCTTTATTAACAAACTGTTTATAACGTCATCTATATGCAAGTTAAATAAATTATAACATAGATAGTTCAAAGTCTTCCATGGAAATGTTACCTGACCTTTAGTGTTCGTAATTTATCTTCTACCCAAGTGGTAATATTGTTACGTCACTCATTTACATAAAACGTTAAGAGGTCTGTTGGAGTTAACAATGCATTTAAAAATGTGTTATAATTTAATGACAGGAAAATATTACTGTTATAATGTAATTCTGTGCCTCAACCACTAAGGTCTTTAACGTATGAAAACTAAGTCAGTTTACTTACTAGACAACAAATACTGAGACTCATGACATAGATCCTGTTGGTGACTTATCATATTAACTGTTTGTGAGGAAGCTAATATCCAAGATCTTCGTGAACTCGGAGCTACACAAGTTTAAGATAGTTTATATTATAATTCAGAATATATTTCAACGTATTATATCAAATCAACTACATGTTCTTACAAGAATCGAGGACACAGCAATAGTCTAGGGGTGAATAGGTAAATTTCGAAATATATTCATTAATGACTATTAACCTTTAGCAGAATCCGTCTATATCTAAATTATCTATCAAAGAAAATTGGTCTTGTAGTAAGAGAGGAATTTGCACATCGCTGAGTACAGACCAACACGTCTGCCTATGTTTAACACTTGTCAACAGGTTCTCCGGGCTGTATGTTGCAAAATTGAAGGCCAGGGATGAGGTGTGCCAGCCATGGTCTCCGGAGTAGCGAGTTATTGGCAAGGTTGTGTAATTATCGAACCTGACTTAGTGAACGATACATTAAAACCATACCCAAAGAAGTACCTAATTCCAAATAAAAATAAGCTGGTATAAAGGAGAGAGAGGAGCGGCCAGGGAGGGAGACGAGTGGCCAAGGAGAGAGAGGAGCGGCCAGGGAGAGAGAGGAGCGGCCAGGGAGGGAGAGGAGCGGCCAGGGAGGGAGAGGAGCGGCCAGGGAGAGAGAGGAGCTGCCAGGGAGAGAGAGGAGCATCCAGGTTGATAGAGGAATAGTTAGGGAGGGAGAAAGGTGACCACGGATAGAGAAGAGTGGCCAGGGAGGGAAAGGAGCCTTCCAGGTAGAAGGATCTTGAAATTCCGCATCAGTTACATTTAATTTTGATTGATTGATAATTTTGAAGAGACAGTTTTTCTGTTGTAATTACATTAAAGAAAGATTACCGAAAAGCTTAAGAAACCTATTGTGATTGTATACGAATTTAACGAACAAAATATTCTCTAATTCTCGTTAAGAAATTTCACTGCAGCTCTTGTACTTCATGGTGTGATAACGCCTCGCCCCGACACCGCCAGTCTAACACATATCACAGAGCAAGAAGTAAGTCGGAGGGTGTGTCGATGGCGTGTATCCGAACTTCACCTTTTTCCTGTACTTGATACCAACATTCACGCTTATAGCCAACCGCTACACGTAGTATCTCTCTTAAAACCAATAACAGAGGGAAAAATAGATGTTTATTGTACACTAATAAGAAATATTGGTAAATTACGTGTATGAAACAAACTGTTATGGAAGTTAGTTTTATACTGTATCATACATACTTTACAAGAGTGTATGAGTTAGCCCTGGTAGAATAAATACATCACATGTTTATGCAGAGTATACAGAATAATTCAGCAGCAGGGAGGAAGAAGAAGAAGAAATATTTACAGTCTGCTCACAGCGGAGGCTCAAAATGTATATTTCTTGCTGCAGCCACACGGGAGAATTTTGAGAAGGGATCCGCGTCCAGAAATATCGCCACGTGAATATATATCAACCCGAAAAATTCCAGGAATTTGACCAAGCGACAACTCGCAGGTTACATCGTATATGGAATTTCACACTTATCCCAGTATTCTAATTCATGGTTGTTGTGTGTGTGCATACATTGTGTTGAGTATTAGCAAGTGCACAGGTTGGGGCGAGTATGGTATGTCACTATACACACAGAACAGCATTCCCTGAGAATGATATACTGTATGTTTGTACCGGGATATAATGGAATTTTGTAATTCATCATTTACACCTCGCTTGTGGGTATGATTGTGAATATACTTATATATATATATATATATATATATATATATATATATATATATATATATATATATATATATATATATATATATATATATATATATATATATATATATATATATATATATATATATATATACGGTCTAGAGCTCACTAGTTGTTAAGTTACCCTGCAGCTTTGCCTGGATAGAAAGACAGGAGATACTACACAACCAAACCATCCTACTACTAGACTTCAGCTCTATTTTCAAAATTGTCGAAATGTATAGGCACGTGCGCGTGCACAGGTACACACTCACACAAAATGTATTTTATACGTAAAAATATACAGTATATTCATTAAGGATTCAGATTGCAGTACTTTAGAACCAAATGTAAACATATGTAATAAAAAAATTTCCATCACGAAAAATTAAAACACTCAGCCCTAATTCCTTCATTCACTCCCCTTTATTAGGCAGTAATGTTATTCCTAAATTAACTCTTTGAACTCAAAGGTGAAGAAAAAATTTAAAAGTGCGCCACAATTCCTTCATCTTCCTCTTACCCCTCTTTTCCTCCATTTTTTCACTCTCTCTCTCTCTCTCTCTCTCTCTCTCTCTCTCTCTCCTCCTCGCTTCCCAAATTGTGCGCAGTTTTTCATTTTCCTTTTCCTCTGTAAACACCTGAAGGAAAAGTTGGTGCTCAGCCAGACCGGGGTAGATCAAACGCCTTTCCCAAGGTTCTGTAATATTATGGGAAGCAATTAGGTTCTTTACCGTTCCCAGCTCTCTCTCTCTCTCTCTCTCTCTCTCTCTCTCTCTCTCTCTCTCTAATCCTTCTTAAAAATACTCGTCTTCCTCAGCATAACATCCTTAAAGATATCCTCAGCTTGATCATCCGCGAATCCTTCTTGAATCCATTCCCCTCTTAGGATAGACCCGGTAAAAAAAAAAAAAAGGAACGAAATTCCCCCATTTACATTCTTCACCTCGGGGACGCGTCACACTCTAGGAAATTCATGGTGTTTTTCCCAGCCATTGCAGGGGATGGCACATGACTACTAGGCTCATACTTAGCTTATTATATTGCATTTAGTTACTCGTCTGGGAGAAGGGAGAGGGGAAGGCGGGGGAGAGAGGGGAGAAGGGGGGAAAGGTGTTATTTTGACTCTTATGTTATTAAGTGTGGCTTTATTTTCATATATTTAAATATTACACCTGTACACTTTTTTTTTTTTTGACTAAAGATTGATTGTTCACGTGGCTGATCTATTCTCTTTGGGCTACTCGTTTATATTCAAATATTTTTTTTATCTTTTACAATATTTATTATTTTATTGAGAATCTTACCCTTTATTCCTTTGTCCATTATCCCCTTTTCCATACTCCTTTGTGTAGCTTTAAGTCTCTCTATTATTATTTACATTGAATCGCCATCTGTCATACCCAAGAGTAAACATTGGTCACGTGTACTGATCACATATATTTTTACGAAGGTGGTTGTTACCTTTGAATATATGACTTTAATTTTCCTAAGGCACTACAACCCATTTTATCTTCTGGTTTCAATTTCGTCTGATTGATTCTCATGCCCTGAACACAACGATACCCTTAATACATACAGTGCGTGTTATACCTTCCGCTTGTCTGATATGTTGACCTCTAAAGGCTGGGAGTTTGTGAATCATTGGATGGTAGTTTTTGTTCAGAGAAGTCCAGTTCCATTCCAACTTTTTTGTATGCTTCATTATTCACTGCACTTGTGTGTCATTATACTCTGTCGGGTTCGAATTTGCTGGAGATGTTATAAAGTCGCGAGAATATTAATATGATTTAAAACCGACGCTATTGATAACGAAACTTAAACCTTCCCAAGTAAGTGTAATCATTTATTACCGCTGTAAAGAACTCCGGGGGGAAATGATGTGCTTCTCTTACTACTTCTATCCGGTTTTAGTATCTTTGTGTCACCAGGTTCTGTAAGTAACACTACTGTACATGTCACTATTAATATCTAAGTTTTTTACAACTCCCTGTTGCTTTAAAGACACTATTACATGCTACATTCACTTAAATATATATCTGCAACATTTACTGAATATTTTGCAAATCTCAAACAGTCAGAGAGTACGCATCATGTCTGAAGGTTGGCGACCATAGTCCTCCACATTAAAGCATTTCCTGGCTGTTTATAGAAATCCTCCTGGACTTTTATCTCTCCAGATTCTCAGCTTAATTTCATTCCTTCATCATAGCCATTGCTTTCCCCTAAGTGTTACAGAAGGCTCCTCTTAAGCGACATTCTCATAAAGCCCGCCTCAGAAATCTCACACAACTCTCATCACATTTCTCTCTGAAGACATTTCTTAACAGGTATCTCTCAAAAGCCGTCCAACCAAAATGCTATTCTCAAGAGAAATTTCCCAGAAGTCTTCTCTCAGGAGGACTCTCTTAGAAAGTCTTTCTTGGAAAAGTCCTGTCAAGCAATCTCTCCCAGAGAATGACAACCAACATTTGCACTCAGTCGAAAATCATGATTTCTGACACGTTGAGATAGGACCTGCAGTCGTCACCGCAGCCAAAGTATGTTTAAGAATGACTTAAATTATCTTTCCATGTTTAGATAATTTACTTTTGATAGAAAGGCAACAAAACCTCTCTCATTATTTTTGCTAGATTAATGTTTAACGTAGTCAGTCTAACTACGTCCCCAACTGTTACGAGAGTTTACAGTAACAGGATACGATCGGCTCTCAACCTGAAATTCTTATGATCCACCTTCCACAACTACCCCTCTACTCTTCTCCATCCCCACCATTCTCGCTTCACCACCTCCCCTTCACCCCTCAACCCTAACGCCCTTCACCACCTCCACCCTCCCCCTCACTTCATCCTAGAAAACAGGAGACCATTCTTAGGGCGATGAAAACCACATGTAAACTCCTTCTCCCCTCCCCCCCAACACCTCGCTAGTCTTCCCCCTACCGTTCTCCCTCACACAAACCAGACCGTCTGCTACATCAGAACAAGCGTAGTACCGAACCTCTGCCACCGTGTAATGTTATTATGGAAGGCGGGAACAAAAATGCAGACTGTGTCCATATCAAATGCGAGAGATTTTTTGTGGCTGGGAAAAGGAGAGGGTGTGTGCCGGGGCAAATTTAATACTGGCTACATGTATCCTGGATACATGGGTCCTGGCTACATGGGTCCCATTTTACTGATTATGGTCTTAGTAACAGGATTTTTAACTTATAGGAGGTAAGGGTTTGTTTTTTTTTTTGTTTTTTTTGTTTTTTAGCCGTAGCAGCACCAAAAGTTCCTTACTTGGTGTGACTACTGACACACCAAACGAGCAATACTGATGTTACCCATTACAGTAAAAATAGATTTAATTACTGGACCATTCCTTGTAACATGAAATAGATATTAGAACGAGAAAGATATATATTACAGTACTTGATAATGATTAACATATGAAACAAAATATATAAAGAGTTTTATGTAAAGAAGAATATATCATTCACGTGGTGCTCTGATATTGTCACCGATACCATACCAATATTTCAACACAATACACAGTGGTGGCGAAGAGTTCATATTGTAAAGTGACCAGATTTTTTTTTTCTTTTAAAGCAGAATCAGACTGACTAGCGCAGGAAATATCACACGCATAAAATTCATATATCTAGGTTCTCGTTTTCACTGAAAATTTATATCTGTGAGCTTCTAAATTAATTCATGCTTCAAAATATTCGTATCTCACTGAACAAAAACAATTGTTCATTTCACTTACAAAAAAAAAAGGCTGAAACGACTCCGGTAATTTCAATACCAACATCCAGTGAATTATAAAGTACTGTTGTATTTCTGTGTTATCTGTCTCTCAACACTACTTCCGTCCATTCATCCTTACGACCGACCACCTCAGCCTTTCATATATACTCAAGATTTTCAAGTGTTTTATTTTTCAAGAAACTCATAAAAAGAAAATATTAGGAACGAAAGACTTAAAAGCGATTCGATATCACGTAATTAAAACATGCCTTTACATTTCGTATTATCTTAACTTCAGGGAAAAAATGTGTCGTGCAAGTGTTAAATGATAAGAGAAACCCCAAATTTAAAACGATCCAATGTTTGCTATTATAAACAAAAAAGATCACAAAATAAATAGGCAAAATTAATAAAAAAACAAAATGCCTAAGCGATACCCTACATACATCAGTAAGTTTGGTTCATATCTTTATCTATATCACAATATCTCAACCAAAGTCATGAGATAACTAAACCAAGCACATAATCTCAGCTACATAATAATAAACACTACAACCAAACATATGTCAACTCTATATCCAACTCCATAAATCTAACTTATACATCCCAACCAAAATCAGGAACTACCATGAATACAAAAAAAAAGGAAAAATCAAAACAAAAACTAAACGCAAAAACAAAAGCCAAAACAAAGGACAATAAATGTCCACAGTGGGAGAAATTCGTCGCATGCGATATCAGTCCTCAGCAGAGCGATGTCTTGTGGCCCTTCCCCATCTGGGTCCTGAAATACCCTTTGTACCCGCGCTAGTTTATCGCAAGGCCCTGAAACTTAGATACTACGGACGCCAGATCGGAGGTCGGGACCAATTTCGGATCGCGGGGATGCATCTGACTGCGAATTTCCAATACACAAGTTTATCCCGGCCTGCAAATATTGTGGCCTTGCTCGAGGTGTTTCCTTTCTGATGGCCGACCTCAGGAGTGAGTGTGTGTGTGAGTGTGTGTGTGTGTGTGTGTGTGTGTGTCAGGAGGAGGGGGAGTGCGTGTGGTGAAAGGGAGTTATTATTATTATTATTATTATTATTATTATTATTATTATTATTATTATTATTATTATTATATATATATAATTTTGTCAACTAATGACAGCCCAATATGTATTTTCCTAATATCTCACCCTACGAGCACCTCAGAACTGTTGTCAAGTTGCTGGTAATTAATCAGGTAAGCTGTCACAAGCTGTCCCTCCCAGGCAACACAGACCAACAGAATATCCTTTTTGTACTTTTTACAGCACTAGAACTCTCTTATCCTGAAATACATAAACTCAAATCAGAGTGAATGTATCTACCAATAAGACCTGTTGAGAACACACTATCTACCTTCAGATGATTAAATATTTCCCTGCGTGTGTCAGGTCACCAGCTGATACTGACCCGAGATAATATCAAATATTACCTCACTTTCTAACCTGTCTTTGTATGCTCGTGTGTGTGCATTATCTATATTTTTGGCCCCTCTCGTGTTGCCTCTCCCTTTCTCTCTCTCTCTCCCTCTTCTTCTCATCTCTCTCTTATTTCTCCTCATCTTTATCTCGCTATTTCCCTTTCTTCCTCTTCATCCTGCTATCTCTCCCCTTTCAACCCTCTCTTTCTCCCCTTTTTTTCCTCTCACTCCTCTTCATCATGAGCGGGTCTTTTCCTCCATCCCTATCGTATGTTTGAGATTGTCATCTGCGGTGCAGTTCCCTAAATCTTGGTTGACGGGGACTGCCAGCCTCTGCTAGCCAGGAGAAGGGGCAGGCGGCGACCACATAAAGATAAAGATATTGGGTGAGGAAAAAGAAGAGGAGGAGGATGAGAGTAGGAAGAAAAAGGTAAAGATGGAAAAGGAGAAAGGAAAGAAAAACAATAAATAAGAAAATAAAGAAGACAAAGTAAAGGGAGAGAGAAAGCTGGGCTCGTGCAGTGAATTGCGAAAGTAGGAGAGAGTTAAAAAAATAGACTAAAAGAGAAGAAAAAGCAAAGAGAAATTACGAAAGTGGGGACTAGAAGGGGTAAGAGAGGTTGTTAAATGAATAAATACGTAGACAATAAAAAAACAAACACTGTAAAAGAGAAAAAACGAGACAGACAGACAGAACAGACAACAATAAATTCAACAAAAGGAAACGTTATTAAAGTTAGCTAAACAAATAATAAACTACCAATTAGATTATATAAGCAAGTAGATGGTAAGAGAATATAATAAAAATAATCAATGATGTAAGCTTAAATAGTTACTTTGAACAGTGTGAGAAAATTAATGTATTTTATATGTCTACACCTGAGTTGGCTGTGTTTATTGTTTAGTTTAAATCTCTCTCTCTCTCTCTCTCTCTCTCTCTCTCTCTCTCTCTCTCTCTCTCTCTCTCTCTCTCTCTCTCTCTCTCTCTCAAATTTATCCGTTCATTTATTTACAATTTATTATCTATTAATTTATATTATCTCGTTCATATCCCGCTTGCTTCAGATCTGGAACGCACACACACACACACAAATACGCAAGCACACACGCACACACAAATACGCACACACACGCACACACACACACACACACACACACACACACACACATACACACACACACACCCATACACACACACACACACCCATACACACACACACCCCCATGCACACACACACCCCCATGCACACACACCTTCCTTGGCAAGCGTGGTGCATTATTTAAGGGTGATGTCGACCCAGAAAAAAGTGAGAGGTCAAGGTCGAGGGGTGAATAGTGTGGAGGATGACAGACTGAAGCGCCGCAGCCTTCAGGCGGTGGTGAATCAGATGAAATTTTTAATGCCCTTACCTATTAATGTCTACCTCGTGATTGGCGGAAAATCTTTCTTATTTTATTGGAATATGACATTTAGATTCACACGATGTATAAAATTATTGTAATTTCGTAAAAGCCTGTTAGTTAAAATAAAGAAGCAAACTACAGTGGTATATTTATCAGACACTTTGCGAAATTTTCATTAAAAATATAAAAAGAGAGTTGAGAAGATTCATCAGCAACTCTGGCAGGGCCAAACTAATGACACCTTCATCAAACCCAGAGAAACTTTAGTCGGAAAAATATCCTCGAGGGGAGAGGGAAGGGAGAGGGGGTGGAGGAGAGAGGGGGGAGGAGGAGAGAGGGGGGAGGAGGAGAGACGGGGGGAGGGGGGGAGAATTCTTGCTGACGGTGTTGGAGCAGAAGATCTTATCCCCCTCCACAATGTCTCATTTACTGGCAATTATATTTATTATAGTATTACCATAACATCGACCAGCGTCAGGTATCAGGGACAAGCTAATACCACCTTCATCACGGCCTCCCCCAAAACATGACAAATGTAAATCAAAATCCGCTGAGTCGTCGGGAAAGGATGGACTCCCCCGTCGAAGCTCCAGGCTCCTCCGGGTTCATAACTAATTCATTAAGGGAGTCAAACCCCTAGTGGAAGCTCGCAGCCAACCCGGAGTTTCTGAATCTTCCAGATTTACTGCCATTAAAATAATTGCCTCGGTAATGGACGAGGTTTAGCGAGGATGCTGCATGGAGACGAGAGAGAGAGAGAGAGAGAGAGAGAGATAGAGTGGAAGGTGGACTGGAGAAGAAGCGAAAGACAGAAATAGAGAAAGGGTAAGAGAAGGTATATAAGGAGGTCAATAATTGACAGGTGGTATCATGGAGAAGGAAACTTATGGGAGGCGGCTTGGAGAAGGGCAGTAAGAGGAGGTGGCTTGTAGTAGGATAATTATAGGTGGCTTGTGAAATAATAGAAAACGCCGGATTCTATGAAGCTTGGAAAGCTTCTTTGCTAGAGAAGGATAACAATGGAACTGTCGTAAACATGGAACAGGGTGAGATGGCGGTAAATAATGAGACGAAGCTGGCATCATATCAGAGAGTTGGTTTAGGAGAGAGCGACGAATGTGTCGTACAGGACAAGAAACACATTTACGGAAAAGGAGAGAAAAAAGTGTAAATTAATAGATGTATTTGAGTATCCATGACGTAAGTCAAATATCAACTTAATCTGCCATGGTGTATGCTTTCATGCACATGCACGCAGACTTGGAAAATACATATTCATACAGGGCGAGCCACTGGAATACGAAAATGTGTGTATACATGCACCAGACCAGTACACGTGCACACACACACAAGCAGGCGCACGGAAACGCAAAAACAACCAAACACTTAAGACACAGACACACAAACAATCATGAATTCAAATACAAACATACACAAACGTAATTTACTTACACAGTAATACACAAATCCACGTACAGATCTACACACATCCCCACAAACTAACACAACCACGGGAAAGACACAAACACACAACTACTTAAATTTAACGCCTCAGCCAAGATTCAAAGACTCTCAGGATAATGCATTAGCCAAATAAGAATATATCTCTGTTGTCCGATGTTACAGTGCAAATGGAAAAGACAAAGATTTACATATATCACTGTTTATATAAGAAGTATTTCCAAAATAAGTTGACTGTGGCTGTGGCTGGAGAGGAAGAGGAGGATGAAAAACTTTGTATGTATAAAGATATGTGAGAGAGAATGTCAGTCTTTTACACAGCACCACCGCACCTCATCCTCCGTCCCCCCCAGAAGCAGAATGCATCTTGAGCACAACTTTCTGGCTAAAAGTTACTGGATGATCGCATTTTTATTCTGAACTACAACAACTTTGAGTCTTATACTAAGTTAAGGGAAACGAGGAACAACCTGCCCTCACCCACCTTAGAGTCATAATACTTTACATAAAATGAACTATTTCTAGGGTTGAAAACACCTTCCGTTCATAGCAATTTCCCAGATATAAAGATTTAAAACTACTGGATCCATTGTCACGTCAACAATATAATCCACATTCACGTCAAGCTCCGGACACATCAAGTTCCTGAGTAAAATTAACTTTGAATCATATAAATTTTCTGACTCACATTAACTTGGTGAGTCATTAATTTCCTGGATCACATCAATTTCTTGCGTCACATCAACTTCCTGCGTCACATCAACTTCCTGCGTCACATCAACTTCCTGCGTCACATCAACTTCCAGACCCCAAAAAACTTCGAGTCAAAACTTCCACAGCGTAGCAGAACTTCTATAGTCGGAGTGCGTCATGCTACAGTATATTTATTTCCTTGAAGATGGACTTGGCTGATTTATGTCGTCCTAAGAACTCACCCTCACAGTTTTTGTTGCCAGCCGAACACAATTTAAGTCTTTACTTTTTTGTAAATAAGAGAAACTACTGTAGAAAAACTATATCTACCGGTACGTAATAATGAGAAAAGTTACAATGCTGTTGAGTGAAGCCAAACAGGAGTGTATCGAGTTTTCAATCTGCGTGCTCTTGCCTCATGTTGAATTTCGAATTATTTATACATTAAGCCTATGGATATGGTGTTCTTATCCTAACTTACATAAGGAAGTTGTGTTATGGATTATCCCTGGTGGAATATCTTCATGTCATTTTGAACAGGTGTAGCCATTATCTGGGTCGTGATAATATCCACAACCACAACTTATATTAGTTTTAAGAATCCCTACCACAACAACAGCTTCCGGAGTCGTAATGACTTCTAAAGCCATAACACTCCCCAGAGTTATAACAACTTCCACAGCCATAGCGACTTGTAGTTATAACAACTTTCAGAACCATATAAACTCTATTATAAAACTCAAGTAAGAGAAACAAGGCAACACCCACACCATCCTCTGACACTGCCGCTTGTATAGTTGTTCTCAAAACACATTTAAAGTGGTAGATTTACACTGCTGGTGTCTGTCGTGTAATGGGTAAAATCTGTTTGTCGAAGGCTGTTTTTCTGTTAACGGTCAGATCATCCATTGTGTTCAGTATGGATATTTTCAACACTCCGAAAATTGCCATATAATACAAACTTTAAAACAGGTAAAATTATGGATGAGTCAAACAAATGCTTCAAGCTACTTGTGAATACGTACACGAAATGGACTGTATTGTAGCTGGTAGCCTTGCGTCATGAATTTTGCTTTAAATTTTGAAAAGAATAAAAGGTATTTAAGTCCTTATATGATTATCCAATTCACCCTAATACTTTCCTCTAACATTCAATCCTTACAGATCATTGTTGAGCTTTTCTCATTCAACACACGCGACGATGGGGTCCTGTGACTTACTGATCCCTGGAAATTAAACCTTGTTCTTTCGGGAGGGATATGCACGGCATCCGTCCCCTCTAAATTTCTCTCCGACGCTTGAGGAAATATACTTTGAAGGTCATGGCGTCTGAGGAATAATAAAACAGATGTAGACGTGACGACCATACCGACGCCAAGACCGACAGTACAACACGGGGGATATTGCGCTCCCTGGGAATAATTATCATATATTATGGCTGAACGTATTATTATTTTATTCCTGGTGGTTAAGAAGATCTTATAAATTTCATTCTGAAGGAGGAAATTCAGAAAGGTATATGAATGGAGTTATTTGAAGAATGAGATAATATATTTGAAGGTGTGTATGAGTAAAAATCAACTTGAACTACCTCATGATCAATGGCAAGATCAGAATGGCATAAATTCGAGAAATCTTAGCTTTTATAACATCAGGCGAAAAACTTTACTTTTGACGTTTGAGTTCAACATTTGAACATTACAACACCCTTCCTAACACCCAGAGAACTCAGTAGTGAAGAGGAGAGGTCACAGATGTCACCCTTGTCGGATCCTTTGAGTGAGTGGGAGCAATACTACCCTTAGCATCACTGAGGGTGGTGGTGGTGGTAGGAGAGAGAGTTGTACAGTTACCGAACCTCACATGTGTGCTTTAGAAAAATCTCCTCATCGCTGAAATAACCTTAAATTATCATGAACACTTCCCAGAATCTATCGTATGTGGCCTTTAACACGGACCTTTTTACCGTATACATTCAAAGTGTATTCTAGTAATATACGACATCTCCTGAAGGTCTAAAGATTACAGAGAAACTAACCGTAAGATATTAACCATATAAAACTTGAAACACACCGGAGTTTTTCCCTCACATCAACAACTCGCATGAGAACTATGTACTGAAGTAATAGCCGTGCGTGCCTTAAACACCCGTAAATGTTTAATACCTTTTCGACGATACACTTCTCAAGAGTTTCAGACCATATTTAGGGAACATTGATGTCTGGCAAGTCTCATATTACCGCAAATAAACAAAAATAAAGCTCCCTGCAGTTCGTAGCACATGTCATCAGATTATATACTTGGAGTGAAATAAGAATACATAATTCCTGAAGAGACCCGTTCCCACCCCGGCTCCCTTCCCCCGTAGGTGAAAAGGGATTGTAATGTACACCAAAATAACATGCTTTTAGGCGAGTCTCCGAGCTCCTCTTTGCTCAGCCCGAGTATATCGTTATACCTCTAATGAATTGTCAGTAAAGAGGCAATTTTTTACCTGGCCGGAATCAGAGACTGTGAGAGTAAATGAAAGCTAACAATGTTTACTTAAGCTGCCCCCTTTGATCGGATCGCGAGAGGGAAACAAAAAGCAAATATGAGAAATTCTTACAAAAGACTTTTCAGATACTAAAATCGAGGGCATTAAATCTTGCACGGCCCACTGAAGACGGTGAATTATGGGCATGCAGAGGTCCGAGGGAGGAGAATAGGTAGAGGGATGGGTTAGGGAGCAGTGAGGAGAGGAGGAGGGGGTGGAAAGTTAGGTAAGGATGGGGAGTGAGATGGGAAAAGGTTAAAGAGGATGGACGAGGAGTGATGTAAGAAAGGAGAGAGAGAGATGGGTGAAAAATTATGAGAGGAGGAGAGGAGGATGGATAAGAAGTGATAAAAGGATAGGAAGGGGATAGATAGAGGGGTAGTAAGATGATGGGGCGAAAGATGGATGGGGAGGAGCAGCCGAGGATGAGGAAAGGAGAAATGAGGTAATAGGGAAGAGATGAGTGGTGTGAAGGTGGAGACGTCAGGGATGGGAGAAAAGGAGAGAATGGGGAATAAGAAAGGAAAGGGTAGGGATACTATGTGGGATAAAGACGGGAAGATGAGAAAAGAATGGGGGATGAGGAAGGTGAGAAAGGAAAATGAAGAGGGGGAGGGAAGGAATAGCAGGGGGACGAGGCAAGGCAAAGAGGAAAGAATAAGGAATAAACAAGGGGGGAGAAGATTGAAAGGTAAGATAAAAAGCGATAAACAAAACAAGAACAGTAAATGAATAGGAGGACAAAATGGGAGATAAGGAAGAGGAGAGGAGGACTATATTAGCAGGACGGGGTGAGCGGAGGACTGGAGGACTCTACTGGGAGGATAGGAGGAGGAAAGGGAGGGTTTACTGAGAGGGTAGGAGGAGGGGAGGGTCCTTGTAGGAGGGAGGGAGGGAGGGGACGAAAGGGGGTTAGGAGGAGGGCAGGGTTTTTGTAGGAGGGAACAAAGGAGAAAAGGATCCTACTGGGGGGGAGGAGGCAGGAGGAGAGGAGGGTCTACTGGGAAGGGGGACGAAGGGGGGAGAGGGGAAGCCACAAAAACAAGGTGAACAAAAGACGGGGGGTGAAAATGAAGGAGATAAAGATGAAGAAAGGAAAGATGGATTGCGGCGTGAGTGTGTGTAAGACCTCGTGACCATGCCAGGTAAATTTACGGCCGTCTGGAACAGAATGGTGGCGGAGTGGATAAATGGTTCGGGATCACTACTCGAGTACACGGGTTCGTTGTTAAGAGAGAGAGGAGGGGGGGGGGTGAGGGTTGAAAAGGATAGTCTTGGCGGTGTGTGTGTTGTTTACATATTGTTATTGTGAGCCAAAGTTTGATGATCTCTCTCTCTCTCTCTCTCTCTCTCCCTCCTAATTTCACTATCCTGGCTAGATTTATGCGCAATTTTTGTTAGGTTAGCTTTTTATAGCTTTCCTTTGTTCGCTGCACTCTTAGTAGCTTTTAAATGACACTTATCTTTACTTGTCCTTAAAGCCTTATTTTGTTTCCTCGGTAAATTCTCTTAGCTTAGTTTAATAGCTTTTATCGGTTTCATACATTATACTGATTAGCTTTACACATACACCTCAAATTAACTTTACCAACTAATATATTTTATGCAGTAATTTAGTTAACATTACGCTATATTGTCTCCATTGAAATTACTAGCTTTATTGAATGCAGTCTTAGTTTGCTGTCCAAGCCAATATGAGTTAGCGAAATTTTACACTGTTCGTTAGTTTTACCTACTGACCTCGTTATTATATTACGAGTTCGCTCCACTCACGTTAATTTACTGTTCTTGTATTATATTTTTTTCTTTCTTAGTTTTTGTATTTGTATTTTTTGCTTTAAGTAATAATCTTTATTGAAAGATTATTGTGAAGGTGATTATTTAACAGGATACAATGATTATAGTAATATATGGAAGCTTAAGCGATACACGTTATACTATGCATATATCCACAGAGAGAGAGAGAGAGAGAGAGAGAGAGAGAGAGAGAGAGAGAGACACACACAGACTTCAGGGTCACGACAAATGCAAGACGTCACAGCAGAACAACCAAGACCTTATGAACAGTTGAACAGAGCCTTGTTAAAGAGCTAAATGGCCAGCTGAACCATCTTAACACCCAACCATATATGGAGAACCAACCCTGAGAAATATGAAAGATTTATAATAGTTAAACCTTGAAAGTTAACATATTAGCTGCGTGTCAGTTTTTTTGTTTTGTTTAATGCTAGAGAGAAAATAATGCTAGTAAATGGAGAGCTATTGAAATATAGTTAATAAAGAGAGAATAAAGGAACACACTACGCTAGGATAAAGCTAGATCAATAAAAACTAAAGACTAAAAGAAAAAAGAGCAGGAACAATCTTGAGAGTTCGTAAACCGATAGCAAATAAGATAAAACAATGAAGCTCTAGGAAAGAATGAAGTGTTTTAGCATTTAATAGTTAAACCAATTGTACATAAACCCCAAACTAGGCAAGAGACAGCTATACGAGAAAAGATAACGAATACAACTTTGGAAGAAAAAACAAAAACCATCTCACTCAGCTTATGAAACGATATCAGGAAAAAATAGCGAAATAAAACCAAAACAAGTAAAACAAAAAAAATAACACTTAAAAAAAAAAGGTTTAGCCCTTAAAGCTAACCCCCCAAAAAACGCTACGCCCAGCTAAGCAAGCGAGATTGTAAGAAAAAATAATATATAAATACAAAATATGGCGCGATACATCTAAACAAGAAAGGAGAGTGCCAAAGTTTAGCCCAGAATCACGGGGCGCGGAGGAGCTATTTCTTCACACGTAACGTCAAGTTCTTGCTCGACGGCCGCATTTTGGAAGTGTGGGATTTTTTCTGTATCGTTATTCGGAGAGTAAACAACCAACACGATACTATAAATGTTTACCCCCAACACCGTGATAAACGATGAGAGAGAGAGAGAGAGAGAGAGAGAGGATCACCTAATGATTCGACCCTCCAGCTTATTTTACTCTAAAGCTAACCTAACCTAACTCAACCGAATGCAACCTAACCCAATCTAATTCAACCTAATCTAACCTAACCTAAACAAGGAAATAAATGCGAACGATAAAACAGATTGAAGTAGACTGGTCAAAAAATATTAATCTATCAGCCAGTCAGTCAGTCAGTCAGTCAGTTAGAATTGGCGCTTATAAAACCGACTGTTGCAGCAAACCATACATAGAGATTGAGATAAAAGCCATACGGATGAAAGATAAAGAAAATCCAATAATAAACAGATATTCAATATAGTCGAGAAAAACAAGAAAAGTCATATACGACACTAACACACACATACACACCCACAGAGAGCAGAGGAGTCAAGGCGAGGGTTACAGTACAGTAAACAGGTAAGAATATACTAACTGATGATATCGTAAAAGGTTAAATTAAATGAACTAACACTGCAGTATAGTTAATAATAATAATAATAATAATAATAATAATAATAATAATAATAATAATAATAATAATAATAATAATAATAATAATAATAATAATAATAATAATAAATAAGTGAGGTGTAATATTTGTGTGTGTGTGAAATATAAAAGATTGGAAAAAAAATATTAATATATATTTTTTTTTAAGTAAGGAGGAGAAAGAGGAGGAGGTAAGGGCAGGTAAAGGCAGGTAAGGAAGGTAATAGGGCAGCAGTATTACAGGGAGGGCCGGACCTCGAGCAACAAAGACCCTGAGACCCAGGCAAGCACCATGAAAGGAGTTCTCTAAGGCCGCCATCAGCTTGTTAACCAGAGGACGGCGGCTGACTGGGGACTCCGAGCTGCGGGGGCTGAGGCTCTCAATGGTGGAGAGGAAAAATGAGGGAATAATGAGGAAAATAGAGGGAGGGAAAATTTTAAGACTACGAAGTGTAGTGGTATATGTACTGTAGAAGGTTCGTACTGGGAAGCTGATAGGCTGGGGGAAGGAATTCTTGAGTGACTGAGAGGGATGGGAAGGGGTGATAAAGTGAGTGATTAATATCGCTCAAATAAAGAGAGAGAGAGAGAGAGAGAGAGCCTTAACAGGACTACCACTTCACCACCGTCAACCAGTCATGCGTTCTGGGACAGCGAATTGTGGCAATGATAAATCATAATTGTCGAGTTCGAGTGTGTTTATCGACTCTCAGAATTGGTGGGGGGGGGACACCTTGAAGTTCACTCAGCCATGGCTAAATTCTCGCTTGCTTGATCATACAGTCATCGTTCGTGGAATGAAATGCACAATGCCTTAACAAAGTCAAATATTAGCGGAATTTTACACCCATATAACTCCCTCGGCTTTTCTTAAGTAAACAACCATTAGAAAGTCATTGTATTTATTTATTAAGTGTAACTATACCATAATAATCAAAGAATTTTAATATATGAATTCAAGGAACTATCTTTAGAAAATTTAACATCAATTGACGCTAAAATGACTCATTCAATTTGTTTCAATACAGTTATGAGTCCTTTACTTTTTCCTCTCTGTGTTACATCCCGAGACGGAACTCATGGACTTGGAGCGCTGGTAAACAGAGAGGTCAGACCCTAACCTTTTAATGACGTGAACCATAAAAGGATGAGAAGAGGAACCCTGAACAAGTGTTGGCTACGACACTCTCCAGCACTCACAACAAGAACAAATATGTACGTGCGATCACCTGTTAATAAATACTAAAAAAACAATACAAAAAAATACAAAAACAAGCATTAGTTGAAGCTGAATCAATAAGTATGAAAATGGTCTCGCTATAATAATGTATACATATGTATGAGCAGGAAACGATGTACAGTTTTGTACATAACCAAATCAAATACAACCAAACATAAGTGTAAATCATTCTAAACACACCTAACATTTAACCAATCTCTAAATAAATCTCCCTAAAAATTTACCAAAAATAACCTCGATATTCATATAATTATAAAACCTATCTTTCTCGTATGTTAAATGATTTTGTATAAATGATTGCATTTTAGTTATTTATACACCATGGTAAGTTAGTTCTATTCTATATAACGACAGACTATACCAAATGGCCGACGCTACTAACCAAGGCTCAACACGACCTGAGTCTCACAAGAGAGCCTAAAAGTCTCCAAGTTACTTCACACCTTCACTAGGCTCACTCTGCTGTGTCAGGTAAAATTGTAAGGAGTCAAGACACTTTTTGTATAACTTCTTTGACGGTGTTAAGTACCGGTGGGAACCATTAGCTGTATGGTGGAAATTTGACAGTCGGGTGTGAGAACCTGTGTGTGTGTGTGTGACGTGATAAGAGCAGAGAGAGAGAGAGAGAGAGAGAGAGAGAGAGAGAGAGTAATTTTTCTCAGACAATTATTCTACGCTTATTGATTGTCACTGATATCTCCAATTAGGAAGGAACACACACACACACACACACACACACACACACACACACACACACACACACACAAAGAGAGAGAGCGAGTGAGTTTGTATTTGCATATTAACAATTCACTTTGTTGATTTTAAGGTCATTCCTCTCGGCAGTTAGCTTAGATCTCACTAAACATACAATGAAGGCCATACCATTTTTCATTTCCTGAAGCTACTCAAAGAATAAGGAGAATTCTTAATGGCGGGTTATAAATGGCGTAATTCTTGATGAATTTCTCTTCGACAGTGTGTAATTGGTGATGAATTATGACGACACTCTGGGAGTTTGTTTACGATATGTGGTTGGTGAAGGTCAATGACAGCATATTTAGTCGTATACATAATTGGTGAAGGATTATGACAAATTTAGCCTAATACGTGATTGGTGAAGGGTAATGGTGTGACATTTGGATGTCACCATACTTTAACATGTGACCAATGAAGACTTGTGACGTCACTTTGGGAATTTTTTTTCTATGATGACACCATAAACAAAGTGAGAGCAAGAAAAACACAAACACAAACTCACAAAAGCGCAACAAAGACACACATGCATTCACTCAATAAAGACGCGTGCGCATGCGTACACACACACACACACATCAGCATTTCAAACGAGATCATCATCATCCGAGAGTAAGACAAAACAGAGCGGCTCCACTGTAGCTAAGCTTCCCCCCTTCTTTGTGCGCCTGGCAACAGTCTGTTAATTGTGAAATATAGAGCCCAGCCAGGCCTCATACCAGCTCATTTACATATTCATAATCTATGGAAATTTGGACCATATAAAATTCAACTACTGAGGGAATTTGATATAACCCGGGAGTTAAAAAAAAGAGAAGTAATTACGTTCCATTTGTCTGATCTAGAGTGAAGGCTGATTAATATTATCTCAGAAGAGAGAGAAGAGACAAAAAGTCTTTAACTAAGATCATCGATTATTCAAAGCCTCTTGGAGACATTAACCAAGTCAAGTCGCTGTCTTCCTCAAACGTGTATTATGAGTCCTAGTTTTATTATCTTATATATATATATATATATATATATATATATATATATATATATATATATATATATATATATATATATATATATATATATATATATATATATATATACTTTTTTCTTAGGAGAGAGGAAGGAAGGATTCTTAGGATTTCCTTTAATGAGTAGAAAAATCCTTACCCCTTCCCCCCTCCATCCCCGGCTGTATATGTTTTTATTTTCTTTAACATTTTTGGACGTTCCAAAATGTTTGAATCAGTCGAATTTTTATTTTCAAGCCAATTCGAAAAATATATTTTGTGATAATATTCAAAGATTTCTAATGACTAAGATCAATAATTGTACTTTCTCTCTCTCTCTCTGTTTTTATCTTTATCTCTGTCTGTCTCTCAGTCTATTTTACCTCTGTCTCTATCTTCACTTCTCTCCGTTAGAGTCTCAAGGCTTCTTAATATTCCCTCTTAATGACTTGAGAGACTATTTTAGAGCATTAGGAGATTTCCCCAAATGCTGGAGTGTAATTAAGATGGATATAATGTTCTTTTTTATGGTTCATATGCAAGTGGAAGAGTGGATACATTTTAGAAATGACGACTCTGTGTGTGTGTGTGTGTATCAGTGTGTGTATGTGTATGTTCGTGTGTATATATATATGTTAATATATATATTTATTTGTTAGTGCGTGTATTTCAAAATGTGTATATGTTTGTGTGTATGTTAGTGAGTTATCATCATTAAACTCAGCAAATTTACTTTACACGATCTAATTTCCATTAAACCATAACAATTAGAATCAAGAATTTACTTCATGAACAACGTTTAATTCTTCACTCAACTAAAGTTGTCACTTGAACCTAACTAACCACAGGTGTATCCCTTATCTGCTCTTAATTTATCTGTCTATTCATATATATAATATTTTCTGGCTATATCGCAACGCACGATACATATTAAATACAATATTGAACTGAGGGAATATTTGTGCAGGATACAGTCAATATTTACATGAGGTTCATAAGATGCCTCTCTGTCCTTATCCACAATAATCCAAACTTTTGCCTCAACTTTGAAATTAAATTTTATGGGATTTGATACGACTCAAACTTGAGCAGTCTGGAATAAGTATTGAAAGGCTGAAGTTTTAAAAATTTATCAGATAATTCCATAGTGATTTATTATGTCGCTTGTGGAAGAGTTTGAGAAAGTGAGAGCGAGGGAGAAGAAGATGGGGGAGGAGGGAGAGGAAGGAGAAAGGGAGGGTGGAAGAGAGAGAGAGAGAGAGAGAGAGAGAGAGAGAGAGAGAGAGAGAGAGAGAGAGAGAGAGAGAGAGAGAGAGAGAGAGAGAGAGAATACAAGATAAGAGAAAAGAGAGAAGAGAAGAAGGAGGAGAGAGAAGCGAAAAAAGAGGGAAGAAGAAAAAAGGGAGAGGGGAGAGAAGTAAAGAGAGAGTTAGAAGAAGAGAGAAAGAAATATAGAGAGACAGCAAGAAAAAAGTAAAATTTAGATAGAGAGAGAAAGAAAAACAATTGATAAGGAGAGGGGGGAAAGGAAAAGAAAATAGACAAGAAAAGAATAAGAAAGAATAATAGACATATACAAAGAGATAAACAGAAATGCTAACAGAGAGAGAGAGAGAGAGAGAGAGAGAGAGAGAGAGAGAGAGAGATTTTAAAGTGTTGCCAGTCACCACAAGGCAACACAGACCCTAGACCAAGTGGCGCTTCAGCAGAATATAGCATGACCATTACAGCTCCTGACACCATCCCTCCAACTCCCAAGCTCTGGTAATTGTGATAAACCGGACTTTAAAAATCCATAGCAGGAAAAGGGAAATGCTAACACTATTTTTGCGTGACGACTATTTTCGAAATCACTTAGGAAAATGACTCGGATTTGAGAACGTACGGCTTGAAAAATGGGTGAAGTGCATTAGGGGGTTCTGATGAATTTTCACGTACTGGTTCTGGTTGAGTGTGTTTTTTTCTTCCTCTGGCCACGTATATACGCCACGATGGGCGTATATACCCTCAGCCAAAATGTTCATTCGATGTGAAGCGCGTATCGAGTGTAATTATCACCTACATGTGCTTGTGATTGAAAACACAGAGAGGAACTAAATTGCATCCAAATGAGCCAACATTTCGAAAATTTGGGTGTGAATTTTCCTCGGCAGACAATTGCATTGCTTCTATCAAGTTTAGATGCGAGGATCTCTCTCTCTTTCTCTCACTCTCTCTCTTTTTTGACTCGTGTGAGAGTTAGCAACAGCAGTGATGTGTGAGGCGGTGGCGGCGCTAGCTACTGTGAGCTGCCTTGGCTGTCATTCTGGTTTGGGTTGACAGGCTGCTAGATGAAGCTCAGTGCTCATGTCTGTAACATTGAACGTGTGTGACAGCTGTGCCGGATGGAACAAAAATATTTTCGTCTTTCGCTTTTCCGGAAAATGAAGAGTCAGTTCCCATGATCTTCACGTTTTATATTACTGTTATAAGTACAGTAAGATAGAGATTTTATATTATATAGGCCTATTCATATACTCTTGAAAATATTGATAACGATATATGAATTACTTACAAGGAAATTAGTTATTAATCGAATGAAAAATTTCACAAATAAATATAAAGAACATCAAGAAGTGGTTTGCTGGCCGCGTGATGCCTCAAAGAGACCTTCACGCGTGACCATCATTTTCAGTCAGATTATGAAAGGCGGGAATGAGACTGTAAATGTTGCCCAAAACGCCGTATGTCAAGAGAATTTTGTGATTTTATTATGAAAGACTTATAACCTTTAGATAATACATAATAGTAATAATAGCAACGAAATAATAATAACAATAATAATAAATAATAATGAATACTAATAATAATGAAAAGTGAATAATAATAAATGATAATAAGCAATAATGATGATGATAACTTCCCCTTAAGAAAAATAATTAAATTAAATAAAGAAAAGCAACAATTTACTCTATCCCCACCAGAGGCCAGGCAGGCAGCTCACCCTACAGTACAGTAGACCATCCTAGAGTGATGGTTTGGGGAATAAATGCTAAAGTTACCAATTCCCTCCGTAAAGTGGGAGCGGCAGAACAATCCCCAGTGAAATTTAGTCTATAACTCCGCTGTGTTGCCGTGTCAGACCATACTCGGCTAAAACTATTGAAATGTACTGCTCAACTTTACGCATTATATAAGTTGCTCTGATTACGTTAGGCGTGTTGGATCAGTAGTAGGTGGTACTGCAGGAGGTGGAGACTAGTACCTCGGGCTGTCATTTGTTCGTCTTTGTCTTCTGTAGTTGGAGAATTATTTTTCCTTTGCCGTAAAGATTTTTTTTTCCGTGATTCAATGTTATCTTATATGGTACAGAAGTTGGTAAGGAGTCAGTCAATGTGAGTTTTTTTTTTTTTAAGTAGGAAGGTCTGGAAAATCTATGGTTGACTTATAGTTCGCAATTTCCCCACGTATCTAAGAATATATCTTATCACATGGATGCAAAGTGGCCTTGTAATGTCACGTACACCATAAGATGCCTTAAAACACACACACACACACATACAAGCACACACACACACACACAAGCACACACACACGCACCAATTTCTAGTGATATAATGATCTTAAACTCAAGTGCAGAGGCAAATGTTACCTGGTCTAAACCTGAAGTAAGTACACAGGACTTAATGTTAATTCCTGTAAAAAAAAAAAGTGCCAAACTTTTGGTGGCTGTGATGACTGCAATTTATTATTCTGTCAGGAACGAAACATCAACAGGGTCAATCACTACAGCAAGAGAGCTGGATCACAGGCAGTTGAGAACAGTAAAACAACATTTACTTATCGACCAGACACGAGCAATATTGCATACGGCGAAATGTTTGATGCTTATTGGGAGTCGCTGATGTTGTCACAAAATTAAATGACAAACGCGAAATCATTATGCAACCCGGAAACATTTCCCATTGATTTTCTCTTCCGAAATGTTGGCGTTGAAGCCACCATCATTTAACAGATGACAACATTCACCTCCAGCGTCTGTATGGTATAATGTACATGCCAATTAGATTACAACAAACTGTTAAATAATTTAGTGAAACCTTTTCTTTTATTTTTATATTTTTGCAAGTGGCCATCCCAAAATACTGAATGTAATCAGTGAGAGAGAGAGAGAGAGAGAGAGAGAGAGAGAGAGAGAGAGAGAGAGAGAGAGAGAGAGAGAGAGAGAGAGAGATAAAAAAGTGCAGTGTAGTTTCACACAACCCTTTGATGACGGACACATCAATTTGGGATTGGGTCCTCCGCTGCCGTGGACGCATCAGCAAATTGTCGATCATTAACGAGAATACCGAAGCAGCGCTTTTACTATTTTTCGTGATTTCATTGATATTTCGGGAACATTTTAATGATATGCAACTGCTCTCATTTATAATAGCTTTCTCTCTGTGGATTTTAATGTGTTTAGGATTGTTCGGGATAGATTTAATGAGGGTATAAAATAAAAATAGTTTTGGTTCTGAAGGTACATTTTCGGAGCTGAAATTGTCCCAAGTTTAAATCGTTTCGTAAATGCTTCGAATTTGGCGTGAGTTCTCCCTCCCTCCTCCTTCCCCCTTCCATCCACCCCCCTTCCTTTTTATCTTACTGTCATTCTCTCTGTCTATTTCTTTATCTCCCTCCACCTCTTCATACTCTTATTATCGTGCCACACACACTTCTCGGGGCAATTCTTTCTCGCTTGCTTGTTACTCGAAACTCAGCAAATGCAACCAAGATACTCCACGTATTTTCTTGCAGCAGACATCCCTTAAGAAGTCCTGCCCAATAACGGAGTCTCCTTGTGAGTCCGGCTTGGTCCCATGAGCCTGCCTTGTCCTCTTGAGCCGAGCTTGTCCTAGTGCTGAGCCCTTGTTCTTTCGTGTCCGGTCCTGTGTTACAAGCGAGAGGGGGAGGATATTGTGCATGCACTCTATCTTTTTCTCAGTTTCTGCTGTTGCAATTTCTGTTTTTTGGGGAGGAAAACTTTTACCCTTTGGATGTAACCTAGTTGCATATTGCCTTTTTTATAGAATAAGTTATATCATATATGTGGATATATGTACAAATACAAAACTTTAAACTGGGATTAATATTCTTCTATGCATTCAATCATAAATTTAATCAACTTTCGCATACACAAGATGCTTGCATTGGTCATTTTTAAGTGAGACTACAATTGTAACTTAAGCGCAGGAAGTCAAGCAGCTTGGAATATAGACTAGGATAATGGAGGAAGGTGGAGTGGAGTAGGAAGAGGATGTTGTGAGGGAAGTTGGAAAGTGGGGTGCCCCTGGGAGGTCCTCAGTTAGTGGCAGGCCGGGAGAGTGCAGCTCTGAAGAGCACTATTGTGAGGGCGTACCACGGAACTGTTAAGAAAGGCTGAAGAGAATTGGGAAAAGAAAAACAGAAGAAAGGACAAAAAAACATACATTTAATAAATGAGCAAGAAAGAAGACAAGAGTGAAGGGTGGAAAGAGAAAGGCAGAGTAAACGTGCCAAGTTAACAAGACAATAAGACCAGATAAGATGCACACAGAGAGGAGAATAGAGCAGACGAGAGAGAGAGAGATTCCATTGTGAACTTCTTACGTAAAATCAATGAAATTTTCGCTACTCCAATCAAGTTACCCCCCAAAAAAATGTTAAAGGGCCAAAATAAATTCCTATTACCTATACAGCACGGAGTTGTGGGGGGAAGTGGGAGTTGTGGTAGGAAGTAGGAGTTGTAGGAGAAAGTAGGAGTTGTAGGAGGAAGTGGAAGTTGTGGGAGGAAATGGAAGTTGTGGGAGGAAGTGGGAGTTGTGGTAGGAAGTAGGAGTTGTAGGAGTTGTAGGAGGAAGTGGAAGTTGTGGGAGGAAGTGGAAGTTGTGGGAGGAAGTGGGAGTTGTGGGAGGAAGTGGGAGTTGTGGGAGGAAGTGAAAGGTGAGAAAAGATGCATAAATAAGATGAAGAAATGGAAGTAATATAAAAAA
Organism: Homarus americanus; assembly: GCF_018991925.1. Lineage (NCBI taxonomy): Eukaryota > Metazoa > Arthropoda > Malacostraca > Decapoda > Nephropidae > Homarus > Homarus americanus. Next base: position 2,604,251 of record NW_024734615.1, on the reverse strand, counting down.
GTTATAATTATAGAATAAAGTGGAAATAGTAGAAAAAAGGGAAGGCGTGACACAACATACTGAATGAATGAAATAAAATAGTCTTCTGACCTGTCTTCGTGTAAAGGTCAAATTATCATTATTCCCATTATTATTATTTTTTCCTTCTCACAGTGACTGAACTTGTAATCCTATCTCGTTTTACACACCAAGAATATATATATAACCACATTACATTTCACGCCACCAAGAGATTCACTACCTAGCCTAACCTAACCTAACCGACTCCCCGATGATCCCAGCACCTCACTAAGTTACACTATGCTCACCAATCTCCGTGTGTTATGGTGTTAATTTTCGTGTATAAAAATCGAGAATGTATTGCGATTCCCGGAGAAGTCAATCAGTGTATCTCAGGACTTTATTTCTCCCCTGGGCATAATAGAGCGTCGTCTGTGCTACCTGGCATTCACAGAATTTTGTTGCGTGCGACATAGAAAATTGCCAAACAAACTTTCGCCTTTGCAAGTTGGTGTTTGGTAACATTGTATTTCTGCAGTGTGTTGACAAATGTGGAAGAATAGGATTATGTATATTAATAAAATGTGTTATTGTTAAAAATATGGTAAAGTTAGGATATTGTCAGTGTGTATGTCAGCGGCAGTGTATGTTGGTGTATATGTGTCAGTGTATATTAGCATCATGTATGTTAATGTATGTGTCAGTGTATGTGTCAGTATCAGTGTATGTCAGTTTGTTTCAGTGTTAGTGTCAGTGTACCCAAAACCTTCCCTCCTCACCCCGGGCGTAAACTGTCTCTTCTTCCATGTCTCTGCTGGTTCGAGGACTTAGCCAATTGATAGGTTCCGTTGTGTATCTTAACATCATAATAGTAATTTAATTAATCTCCGCCCGCAGGTGAAAGCTGAGGTGGGAGGGGGGTGTTGTTTTTAGTTTGTGTGTGAGGGGGAGGCTTAGTGTGTGTGGGGAGGCTTAGTGTGTGTGTGTGGGGAGGCTTGTGTGTGGGGGAGGCTTGTGTGTGTGGAGGGGAGGCTTGGTGTGTGTGAGGGAGGGTAGGAGGCTTAGTGTGTGGGGGAGGCTTAGTGTGTGTGGAGGGAGGCTTAGTGTGTGTGGGGGGAGGCTTAGTGTGTGTGGAGGGAGGCTTAGTGTGTGTGGGGGGAGGCTTAGTGTGTGTGGAGGGAGGCTTAGTGTGTGTGCAAGGGCCTTAGTGTGTGTGTGTGTGTGCGTCAAAACAGTTCTCCCACTCTGCACGTGACTTTACATTACAAATATAAAACTGAGTTATCCATCACACATACGACAAGTAAGACCTCTAAGACCCCAGGGAGTTGTTATGTTATTACTGCGCTGCATCAACCAAGGTCTTTAAGCGCGTAACAAGGTTAGTAATTACCCTAGTCCAGCAACATTAAAAATTACGAGAGATAGAACTATTCGGGTTCCGGGAAGTATACCATAAGCTCTTCGGTAATTCATGCAGGTAAGCTAAAGACAGTTGGGTCGATTCTCGTAATACTTGGCAGAAGAGTTGGGTGTTGGCCAAGGAAGAAATTATTTAATCTTAGGTTAAATTTGTTATTGGTCAAACCTTAACTACAGCCGCTGAAACGAGTAGAAAGATTTTGATGAAACTTGTTTTGTGTGTGCGTGAGTGTACAGAAATGTACGTGTGTATATGTGTGTGTGCGCGTGTGTATGTGTGTGGGTGTGCACGAGTTATGAAACTACGCTTTACACGTAACAAGTAGTCCATTGCTGAAGTTTTATATATATATATATATATATATATATATATATATATATATATATATATATATATATATATATATATATATATATATATATATATATATATATATATGCGTGTACCTGGATGTGCGTGAGTGTATAGTGTATGTTATGTTAGGTGTATGGTTATGTACCGTGCATTATGTCTGGTGTATGAAGTATAGTGTATATTTGGCCAGGTGCAGCTTCGAGTCGATATTTGGCGTTCAATGTTTTACCTAAAATTCGGAAGGATTTTTTTGCCCTAATTTTTCATACATGCTAACACACTGCGCTAAGACACACCCATCCAGGCAGTATATTAAAAGGCGAATGTGGTCCTGTTCACACTCTTTCTTTTACCAAGCGAAAACAGTCACCTTAACTTTAGTAATGATTTTGTTTTTTAAACGCTTTACTTTGACCTCAGTTAGTTCTCGAGTCTGTAATTAGATTAAGTAATCATACGTTATCTAATCTTCACATAATGCTGGGTGACTGATACAACAAAGAAATTGGTTTGGCCGGCTGACAAGCAACCATACCTAAATCCTCTTAATAATATTAACCAACTATCTGTTCATCGTCTTACCCATGCAACACACACGTACTAAATTATATATACATACATATATCAAGACTCCCTTATATTTCCAACAATATAACTAAGGGTCAGACTGGAGTCTTCCACCCCATGTCATCATCTTCGCTTTCACGTTGCATAATATATAACATGGCAAAAACCCACAGAATTTCTTCCTCTTTCCCATTCCAGACTTGGCATTTTTGGGGGCCGGGTCATATTCAGAGACGGGTCCCGTAAGAGCGGCTTGAGGGTCGGCTTGAGTGAGGTCGCTGAATATGCCTTCTTTTCTGGTTGCTAAAAGGTAAATATACATTCCGTCCCTGATGTCTACATGTTCATCCCACGATTTGCTTTTCTGCCCAAAGAATAAAACGCCCGCTGGAAGTCAAACAAACGTGAGTGAGGTATGGGTAAATTGACTTCTGAATCATAATGTATTAAACGAATTCAAATACACCAGTCTCCCATCTGCACACGATAAAAAAGTTTTCGTAGGAGTTTGTTACTATAGTGTTGAGAGAGAGAGAGAGAGAGAGAGAGAGAGAGAGAGAGAGAGAGAGAGACCTGGATTATCTCCTGGACTATCTCTTCTCTCCTGGCTGCGCGCTTCGAGAACATCCCATTTTTCTACTCTTTTTTATTTCAAGATAGAATTTACATGTGAGCACTAAGTACACTTACGAGTCAGCGATGGTTGGAGTTCTCGTGCCTGCCTTGTAAGACCCTGTAAACAAGGACGATAAGGGTAAAAATCTTAAATTTAACTTGAGGCTTTGCTTAACAGCTCCTAGTGAAAAGCTTGGGGAGATGTAAACAAACGTATGAAAAATAATAATAATCAACTGACTATTATGGACTTTTATGAGATTACATCACCAGGGAAAAAAAGTACAGTACTTAAAACCCACTGGGGAAGAAAATCCTCTATGAACCACCAAAAGCTACACAAAACCCATGAAAATCACCATGAACCACTGCACACAACCATAGACTACCACAAAACACCACGAACCATCACATATATATATACCTCCTCAGCCTACACCTTCAACCACTTCAACATACTATGATGCAAGACACCTTACACCCAAATGTTTAAAGGTTCGTACATTGAATTTTCCTCGCAATTGTTAGATGTCAACAAATATCACTGAAATTTTACTCCTCATATTTATACTTTAGATGAGACACGTTTATTTAGCACAATTTAACGAATATAATTAATGAATTGATTTTTGTTTTTGTGTACGTGCTTTTGGTGTTTGGGTTATTACCTTTATAAGCTACCGGCAAAACTTACCTAACTTGTTTCCGGCCTGGTGAGGATAGCTGAGGGTTCGAATGAGAATAGGACTCGAATTTTTCTTCTAAACACGAGGATTTGGTTAGGTTAAGTTAGGATTTATTAAGGGAAAGTTGGGTTTGGGTATGTTACATTGTGTTAGGTCTTGATTAGTTATTAAGAAGGAAAGACAAGAAGAGGTATGTTGGAGAGAACTGAAAGAGAGATCCCCTTATATGCTGTAGGTGGATGGGGTTGAGGACACACTAGAAGAAAAGGGATGATGCTGATGGGTGATGCTGATGGGTGATGCTGATGGGTGATGCTGATGCTGATGGGTGATGCTGATGGGTGATGTTGACTGGTGTTGGGAACTTGTTGAGGAAGGGGAGTACCAAAGCAGGATACATTTATTCCAGTAGTAAAAATGAATGAATGACAACGAAGGAAGGGAAAATGCATATATGCATTTGGACTTGGTTTCCGACCCCTGCATAAAGCGGGAAAAAGCTTGAAACGGCAAAAGGAAATAACTGTTTATTTAATTCAAACTTATTTCGTCGAATGTGAGTAATTAATTTTTTTTTAATTATTCAACAATAAGTAAAATTTATTTATTAAGAAATTCTACTCCAGCCAATAGATGTTATTATGCAAAATATTATTATTGTTATTATTATTATTGTTCTAACATACGTAGATTACATATTCTGTTGGCTCACATGTATTTGAATTCTGTTTTATTTTATTCCTAAAATAAAATGTTGTGGAAAAAGAATTGGTATTTTGTAGTTTAAAAAGATCGTTGTGAAATATAATGAAAACTTTCGACTTTTAATATTTTTGGTTTCATGTGTACTGAAATCAAATGGGATATAATTTTGTATTCGATTTTATTTGAAGACCACGCAAAACCTTATTTTATGACAGGATGTAACTTAAAAAAATTCAAAGTTCTCCATGAAACATTCACACTCAAGACTGGTGTCATTTTTATTGAAAGTTTCCTCATTACTACCCCAGCTAAAACACTCCATAAGGGGTAAATTTCAAAAGAAAATATTAGATGAAAAAATACTCATCTTAGTAAAAAATAAAACAAGGATTTGTGTTAATTTTTAATCCCTAGAGCGATTAGGGATTGGTTACAACGACTAAATTAGGTTATCTTTAGTTGGGATCCGTCATTGTAATAGTCCTGTAAAGTAGTGGTATTAAAATATGTTACAGAAAGAAGGAATTGTAATACGAGTACAAAGTATTAATGGAATGAACACGTGCCTTTGTCAGACAATAAACGTACGTGACGAGTGCAATTGACTTAATCAGTTCTTGTTGATCCAGATAGTTAACGCAGCTGTGTTTGTACGCTGTGTAATCACATCAGTACAGTGAGTGATTAACATGACTGATCAACAGTATTGTATATATCAACAGACTAGTCTTTTTCGACCTTTTTCTTTAACCTAAAAAAATCTCTCTCGTATTTACAATCATTGTACAGTGGTAAATGGGGTGACCAACTGGGCGAGTCACTTAAATTTTCTTTAACCAAGTTTCAGACTATAATATGACTTTCTATACTCCTATCCAGTTTATTTGCAGATAATAGACGGCAGTTTGGTTTGCGAAGAGCACAAGACTCGGCTGGTATAGCTAACGTGTCTACAATTTGCATACCAATAAAGGCGACAGATGGAAACAAATATCCTGTAAGAACAGAGAAGCCGAGAGCATTTGGATGTTTCCATTTAGATACAGAATACATATTGTGTCACCTGATTTACTCACAGAAGTTATTATTACGAAAGGAACCAGATGTTGATTTTGGGGACACTATACGAATTCTTTATTGTCGCAACAAGATCGTTTCTGTGGGTGTCGTATTTAGTGGATAAAAATGGGCAATAAGAAGCTTGAATGCTTTAGTTGAACCTCGCAATGTTGTTAAGTTGTGCAAGTAACCTTCTGTAATTTGCTATGGTTTTTAAAGATACTTTCTCGACGTTCTCCTGTGTTGTTTGTATTCGTACAAAACATACAATTATCTGAGGAACAATGAACTTAGGGGATCTGGAACGAACTTAATAATGACATAACGAAGATAAAACAAATTTACAGTATACCAATATATCACGACGCAGCATAACATATAGGTAACTATAACTTGTTGCATTCATTAAGTTTATGGTTTACAAGGACAAATTTAAGGTTCACGAGGACAAGTTTACGGTTCATAAGGTCAACTTTGCGGTTTACAAGCTCAAGCTTACGGTTTACAAGTTATGTCAGTAACTATAGTATTGTATTGTAATAGGATGATCAATATTCTGCACCGGCGCTCTTGACTAATTATTATGGTTATATCAACATCTAAGTGGTGTCGCTATGCCCCAGCCGTGTCACGGTATGTGTTATCTAGAAACACTCAGTCATCAATACCAGAGCCAAGGAAATATTATACTACTTTAATAGATACAGTAACCTATCAATGTATTCACTTGACACCTGGAGTGGCAGTAATTCCAAATGGAAACTTATTAAGAAAAACAATCTTTTTCCCGAGAAAGATAATAGAGATTATGTTGACAAAACCACTATTCGCATGTTATTTAAACGCATTTACAATAACAAAGGTAAAGTTTCCAGCTAAGTACAATGAAATTGTGACTTCATGTAACTCATGCATAAAGTAAAGCTGTATACAATGGATGTAATAAGATACTTCATATAACTAATTTACTGCCAGACAAGAAAGATGAAAAATGTAGAGGCATATATGAAGTTTTTTAGAGGTCGAGTTCACCAGCCAGACGACGACCTCCACAGTGGGGGGGGTGAGGGAGGGTGGGGGTGAGGGAGGTGGGGGTGAGGGAGAGGTGGGGGGTGAGGGAGGTGGGGGTGGGAGGGTGGGGGGGTGAGGGAGGTGGGGGTGAGGAAGGGTTGGGGGGTGAGGGTGGGGTGAGGAAGGGTGGGGGTGAGGAGGGTGGGGGTGAGGGAGGGTGGGGGTGAGGGAGGGTGGGGGTGAGGGAGGGTGGGGGGTGAGGGAAGGGTGGGGGTGAGGGAGGGTGCGGGGGGGTGAGGAAAGGTGGGAGGGTGTAATAAGGCTTCACATTTGGAGCGCATTAGGCTCATTACAGCAGTCTGGTCACCTGTTAAAGCGCTCATAAAGGCTGGGTTATACTCACTCCTCGCCACGCCCCTCCGCGCCCACTGTCATTATCCATGTATTTATTCATGGGTTTTTAATATACTTTTTGACGTTGTATTGCTCCTCGGTGGTGTATGTCCTCATTATTCTTATGCATTTTTATCATATTTTTTTTTATTTACTGGACGTATACATTATTGTTTTTGTATGTGTTGTTGACGTTAAAGATCTTCCTTAGTAAATAACATTGTGTTTTGATATTTAAATTCAGGAGTTTTCCTTTTTCATTAGTTTCGTTTATAAAGTTTCAAAGAACAGTTGCATTGGCTTCATTAATGTAAATATATAAATAATTTTAAAACTCATCAGGGTACCAATATTTATTAACTCTTGGTAAATGAGAACATGTAAATAAAAATTATGTTCTAGATTTAATATATAATAATATAATGTAAGCTGTACGAGTTAATTACTGTATTACTTTTATTTTATACAGTATGAATATTATAATTTTGTCAGCAAGAAGAGGCACTGAACCACACTGTCTTGTGTCATGGGCCGAAGCAACAAATCAGTATTTATCCCAACATTGTATTTACATTATAAAATAGATGGACAGATAGACTCGTCTGCCAAAATCATCTCACAGAGTAATATATCAAGGCGGATTCCTCACAATATGATCCATACCTAATACATCCCGACGGCTAATAAACAAATGGTTTCATACCACTTCATGAAAAACTAGGCACACGTCTTCATGCACTACAGTACAGTACTGTATATCTAAATCTTCAAGGGCGGTTGAAAAGTTACAGAATGTCTCTCCTTTGGATTATAAGCAGCAGAGTAATGTGGACATTTAAGAGCTTCTTTAATAAGAAATAATACGGTGTAATATAGTAAAGGCACGGAGTAATGGAAGCTATAAAGACGAAAGCTCTCCCCCTGACGGGCTTTGGCAACAGCTCGTTTTCTGTTTCACGGGGTAAACTATTCATCTCGGGTTTATTTGGTCGGGTGGCTTTAATAAATCGGTGCAGAGGGTCGGGGAAGGGAGATAGATGGAATTTTAAATAAAAACGAGATATGGTAGGACTTCGAGAGAAGAGGAAGTGGTCCGAGAAATGAGAATGCTAAATGTGTTTGATTAAAATGCAGTTTAGAATACACTTGGAACGGAAAGTCATGGAAGAGGAGGATAAGGCGAAAGAATGATAAACTTATCCTAGACATTAAACCGCTAGTGGGCTGTAAACAAACTCAGACCTTCTTAATGCTACATAAAATGTTAAGTTACTTTTGACAGCTTAAGGAATATGATAAGTACGTTTGCCCTTATGGTGTGGATATATGTGAGCCCACTTGGGCCTTCTTCAAGTCGGAAAGACTATGGCTACTGGTACTGACTAATACTGTGATGTCACGCCGGGTCCTCATGGCAGAGGCCCTGGGCTAATTCGTAAATAGGTGTTGTCAAGGCTCCCTGTCAGCTATACCTCTCCAAGTCCATAAAAAAGAAAACAAAAGGAAGTAATGAAAACCGTCAAGCACCGTGTCAATAATGAACCAGACAGATGTGTGAACTGGAGCTCGACTCTTAAACTTCTTGATAGAAATAGATATTCGATTCTTTAAATGCCTATGAATAACGATTTTAAAATTTTACAGAGTTTAAGAGATAAGATTACCTTCATCCGCAGACTCCCCTTGGCTACCCAACACGAGCTTTGCTACCTCAGCACACTTTATTCCAATATTGCACACGAATTTATGACAGAGTCACCCTAGTTGTGTTGAAAATACACACGATAAAAAAACCTACATAAGAAAATCATACATCAGACTAGCACCATTACTGCCTCATAAGCTATATACCTATACCTTATCTCTATATCCACGAGACTATGAAATACACTGGGAGGTCAAAGAAGGAGGTAATATTCCCACTAAAGCTCTGTCTGGCGGTCCAACACCTTGAAGGTTTGCTAACGCAGGATAATGTATGCAAAGTTGAACAAGCAATCAGGTGTGGAGGACAAGAGTGCTTCACCGCAGCCCATTATCTGCTCCGCTGACTCTGTTTGTTGTGGGATTCCGCCAGCCGGAGGTGTTCTACTTCAAGTGTTCTGGCCTGTTTTTAATGCTACGTCAGCTTATGTGTTTTTCACAGATGAGATACGAACTATTCGCCCTCATTCGAAGTTATTGCGAGTGTTTTTATCATTTAATGGAATGTCATGGGAATTAATTTTTTTTTTTTTTTTAGGAGCAGACTTTTTTGGACCTGTGAACTTTACCTTACTCATAGCCCAGACTTCCTAGTCCCCGTTTTTCACCGGTATGAAATAACTCTTCCTCCTCATTATATCTATTTACATTAAAAGAATCCTAGTCCTTTAAATCTTGTCTCTTTGGTGCTAACAGAAGGACCATGACGAAATCCCCCCTTCCCCTCCCTATCCTTCCCTCGCCTTCCCTCCCTCTATCTCCCCCCTCCGTCTCCTCTCCTTCCCTTCCTCTCAATACGTTTATCTTCAGCCAATAACAAACACTTTTAATACATTCATGTCTTAAGATTGATATCTTATAAAACCTGCTCACTCTCAGTTTACATTCATTAACGTCTTGACTGACCTGATCCACTTCTTGGTCACGCCACATAAACCCGGGTCGAACCGTAAGCTGGCACGATGCACCAGCTGATTACATGTTTTGTCGTGGACTGTATCATGTTTCGTCAGTGTCACTTGTGTGTATGATAAGCCAAGTCTCGTATCTCTTCGCTTTATTCGTGCAGCCGTAAAAATTATGGTTTGCAGTTTTTTTTTTTTGGGGGGTCAGTAATCTCTTAATTAGTTGTCGAGGTAATGAGGTCAGGGATTAACGCCTGATGTGTTCCTGAAGTCTGTGTAATATTCTAGCTGAAATTTTAATCTTTGGACATCATCACTTTATGCTATTTTAATACTTTATAAGTTTTGAATAAGCTAATTTAATCATACATAGTTGAGACTTACGACAAACATATATACAATAAACTGATGATAACTAAAGTGAAACGACAGAAGAAAAAAAATCAGATCGACACACTAGACTTTACTCCTTCACGCAGCAGAAGCAACAGCATCTGCAACACACAGAGAAACAAGGTTAAGTTGATATATCTCTTATCTGATGCTGTCTCTCGGATTGCGCGGGTGATCCATGTGGAAATAGCCTCCAAGAAACCCGCCAAGCGATTCACTGTTTTCCCTCGACCTGGCTACGGAAGATTGTTGTGTTGTTCACTAATATTCTTAAACCCATACTTACGAAGGATAGGGAGTGGGGGCGGTGGAGTAGGGGGAAGGAGGGGGAATAGGGGGAAGGAGGTGGAGGAGGAGGAAGGAGGTGGAGTAGGAGGAAGGAGGTGGAGTAGGGAGGAAGGAGGTGGAGGAGGAGGAAGGAGGTGGAGTAGGGAAGGAGGAGGGAATAGGGGAAGGAGGTGGAGTAGGAGGAAGGAGGTGGAGGAGGAGGAAGAAGGAGGTGGAGTGGGGAAGGAGGAATAGGGGAAGGAGGT
>NW_024734615.1:2503903-2591403 GCF_018991925.1 Homarus americanus | reverse complement strand
CCCTTCTTCTCTGACCTTACACTCCTTCTCCCTCATTCTCCTCCCCCGCCTCTCCTCAGTTGTCCTTCATCCTTCCTTCTCTCCACGACCTTCACACCTCTTTCACCCCCTCCTTCAGTTCTAACTCTTCCTCGCCCCATCGCCACTGACTTACACTCCTCCCCCATTCTTTCTCATCCCTCCCTCCCTCCCTTCCTGTGACTTCTCTAACCACATTTCTTCCTCACCCCTTCCATCCCCTGCCAATACTCTCCTTGCCATCCACCTCCCACCTTCCCCTAGACTCCTCTTCTATAACTAGCATTGTATTTTTGGTTCCATCCTACATAAATAAATAAGCTATGTTGTTATCCATAAAAGCGTAAAGAAATATATGGACTAAGCATCAAGGGCATCTAGGGAGTACTTTTTAGGGTCTTGCTAGATAGTTAACTCTATAACAGCTTTAGGTGGTAAAATTCTTGATAACTTAACGGTACTGCTATTTTTTTCTTAGATATTAAACCAATTAAATGATCACTTTAGAAAGATAGAATTTTATATTTCGACATATGTTTTATTCAGTGGAGTAGATTTAATTCTTTCCTCGAACAAGCGAAAAGTCCCCAGACCCCCTTAATTTCCTCATTTAATTTATAGATTCATTAATATTATCACTCCCGTCCCTGCTCTTCAAGGATCAATGTCTTCTCCTGCCACTCCCTGTTATTATGCTGTACATATATTGCCTTTATATCTTTGTCTTTTCGTTTGACAAGTTTCAAAGCTCATAGTTGTCAAAAACTCGCTCGACTATATTTTGGTAGATTTTAATTAGCTTTAGCAATAAGTATTAAATATTCTAAACATTTTCAGTGGAAGAGATGAAGAGTGAACTAAGAGGTTGGAGGACACCGAATTCTAAATAAAATTAGATACTGAAATATGTAGAAACTTATTCGTGTGATGAGATCCATAGATGACCTTTCGTATACAGCCATTACTTGGTGAAGGATATACTTCTCCCCTCCCTCTCTATTCCACTTCTCCTATCCCTCCTTTCTCCTGTGAAGTATTTGTAACTGCTACTATTATATACGCTGTGTGTGTGCGTGTGTGTGTGTGTGTATGTAAGATGCTATCAGACACAAAAACATCAAGTGCACTGACAGGTACAAGGAACAAAAAAAGCGGAACAGTAAGCAAATGACAAATAAAAGCACCGATAACAGCGGCTGGTGACCATTGTAAGAGTGGCTACTGTTGACACACACACACACACACACACACCTGCAGGCCACTGACCCCACCAACACCACCTTCCTACCTACCTATCACCTCCATCTTATCTTTCACCTTATATATACACACACACACACACTTACATATGTGTATACAGTACATTTAAAATTATACACTCACACACATTGCTATTATATACACTTAACTACAATACATTATTACCTACTCGGATAAAGTTATAGGTATAATCGCCGGCACTGTTTTCATTAATATGATTAAGGTAGGAAGATTATCATCATAATCTCTTCATAACTTAAAAGTGTCACCAGAAAAAAATCCCTTCCAATAATCTTCCTCCTCGTTAATTTTACTAGTGATTACCTTCTGTTACCTGTTCATTCGAGTTGTCTTTCCTTCACGAGCTTTATCTTTCTCTATTTATCTCCGTATCTTGGAATACCTACATCTCCCTTTGATTAGAAAAAATAAATAAATAAAACTTGTACCTCATTTATCCTAAACTAAACCAGAGAGAGAGAGAGAGATAGACACACCTCGTCCATACATCACGGGGCAATATTCCCTCGCTCGCTTTCTCTAGTCCAGCCTCATTGTTGTGAGAGTTAGGCCTACGTGTCCTCCATACTAAGAACCAAAGAGCACATACGAAGGGGTTGTAGCACCGTGATAATACAAAAAAAAATGGGTGAGGAATAATTATGTGGGGAGAAGGCTTTTGTCTTAATGATGTTCGTCTTACCTAGTGTGGGAAAGGGGGGTAGGGGGGAGGAGTAAGGATGGAGGAGGAGGAGGGAAGAGGGAATGAAGGTTGTTGGAGGAAGAGGGGGTGAAGGAGGATGGAGGAAGAGAAGGAGGAGGGGAGAAGGGAGTAGGTAGGTAGGCCTAAAGACTGCTTACACAGTAATTTTTCCTCCCTAGTTACTCCCTGGGTCGCCACTAATCTTTTTAATGTGATATTAATGATCCTCCTCAAGGATATATTTTGTGGCCGGTGAATAAGAAAACCAAAGGGGGAGGGAGGGAGGGGTTATAATTTAGTATAATGACCTTAATCTTTTATAATAATCCCTATTTCATAAAGTTAATGGGTGTGTGATTGAACTCCCTGACACTTACAATCTGTCTTTTTTTCTTTCTCTCACTTGTAGTCTTGTTTATTAGTTCTTTCAATGACGTGGACATTTTTTTAACCCTCTTAAGTCCTTCAGTTTTTTATCTCACTTGCTTTCATTGTCAAAGAAGAAGAAAACATATATATCATCTTAATGTGTTGTGAGAAATGATCGAGTCTGGCGTTCATGAACTCTTAATTCTGTTTTTCTTCTATTCAACGCAAAAGACAGTTCTTACTCCATACAGCCAAAGACCGGATGGAGATGTGTAAAGGCTTAATGTCAATGATATGTCTTCTTTTGTGTGTGTGTGTGTAGTGGCACTTGATGTACGTACGTACATGGTAGATGAGGCCTTCACCACACAACGAATGAATATATTGTACTCTGGTAAGGAAGAAAGTTTTTTTTTTTGTAATTTCATCAAACCAAACAAGACGATGTCACTATACGTACTACAATAAAGCAAGAGTGAAAATACTATACAATTGGGAGGATTAACGAAGAAAAAGTAAAGTGAATATTTACCAACACAGGGACGAGAGAAAGATTAATATAGAACTTGTCACACGCGCAGTTAGACAATAGACACAAGCAGATAAACTCGTCAACGTAGAGTCAGCAAGAATAATGCAAGTAAAACATTTCCATTGATACTAAATATAAAACAAAAACAGCTTAAATAACTTTAAATGCGTTATTTCTAAAAAAAAATTATATAGTATATATATATATATATATATATATATATATATATATATATATATATATATATATATATATATATATATATATATATATATATATATATATATATATATATTGCTTTTAATTTTCTAAATGTTTGTAGGTACCGATTTTATAGTATATTTTGTTTACCTACTACTTTCTAAACATAGCTAGAGTCAGTCAGTCTGTATAATGTTTAGACACAATGCAGAAAAGAACTTAACAGTCGTAACATAATCTGATGAAGTTACCAGAATTTCCAAGGCAAATGTTACCTTTTCTCACAACAACTAAAAACACACACACACACACAAAACAGTCTCATCCGTAAAGTCTTTAAGAGAGAGAGAAAAAAAGCCTACAGGTACAGAGGCGGTACCTGGGAGCCTATCACATACATGGTAATACATATAGATATATACAACAGGGCGCGTGTACTGTGTGTATCTATATTAGGGTATAGGGCCATAGGCGTTGTCTTGTACTGCAGAACAACTCCCGTGTTATCGTGAGGTGTACTGTACGTATTTTACAGGTAAAGGAATATTTACATTGGTTAGATTCTACGGCCAGGAATATAACCAAGAGGAATTACATATTATATTTTCACTAAATGATTAACTAAGGACACAAAGAAACATATCAGTTACTCATTGTAAAGGCACAATAATAAACAAACGCATAACTATTTAATCTAATTTTCAACACGCAGATATTACTACAGCTATGATAACAGTAACAACAGTCATGGGGTATCTATTTACCAGGGGTAGAAAATATAAGGAGATAAATTTGCATAAAATTCTACACAAATTACACCCGTCCATATAAATCTCCATTTACAAACAGATAAACAAGAAACACTCCACAATCTCCATATTATCTGCTGCCATAAATTCCATCCAAAAGGACAAAAAATAATAAACACGAATAACCAAAACACACGAACTATTAACTAACCACAAAAATTTCACCTTCCGTCTCCCCCTTGAGCGTCTCTCCTCATTGTAATGCCTCTGGAAGCGACGTATCTCGGCTGTTCATCACCGCCACAACACCACCTTCACCACGCTCGCCTCCCTCTGATCCTGTCCCCCGTTCCCTCACCTCCTCCTTTACATCCTTCATTCCTAATGGTGTTATCCTATCTCTTTCTTCACTCCCCCATTAAATTTTTCCAACCCTAAAGGAGTTATCCTACCCTAATCCTTCATTCTCTTCCTTATCTTCAAAACTCACCATCTACTTTACTCCCTTTCATTCAACTCAATAAGCAAGTATCTTTTTATCATTCTCCTTATACACTCCTACAAACCCTTTTAACTCTTCCCTTGATCATAGTACAAGAATGATCCTCCCTACCTCTCCACCCTCCCCTTCTCCCCCTCACTCTTCAAGGCCTTTGCTCACCACCTCACCCTTCTTAACCCCACAGGAGTGACCTTACCTGCCCACACACCGTCTTCCTTCCTCACATCTCACACCTCATCCGTACAAGATCCTATTTATCTCTCCCTCTCTTTTATGTTAATATCCCTAACCCTGTAGAGAAATGATCTTATGTCTCCTCTTCTATCTCTTTCATAACCTATAAGAGAGAGATCCTAAACTACTCAACTACCCAATCATATAGAAGTGATCCTTAATACTCTGTTACCAATCCTACCTCACACTCATAACACCAATCCTACGTAGATGTTCTCGGTTCATCTTTTTTTTTCTCCTCCAACTCACAGATTGAAACCTAAAGATGTAATTATTCTTTGTTCATTCACCTACTGTGGTCTTTTTCATAACAGTCTTATTAACGTTACCAGACACTAACAATATGTGATGATGATGGTAACCAATGATCACAACATAACATTATATTCCAACACCTTAACACCCCCATGATAACACTATAACTACATTCACCTATAACCAAACCTATGATAGCAGTACCCCCATAATAACATCTCATCATAACACCACATCGATACCAACACTTTAATAACATAACTTCAATTACACCCTCCATTGATATATAACCCCACACCTCATTAACACCACTACGATAAAACTTTCACCCCGTCCACCTTACTCAAAACAGGTCAAAGGGATTACCACCTTAACTCTTCTAAGCGGTACTGAAACACTAAAGAAATTATATCTAGTTCTTGTACCTTACCTGTACCCCCTTTAATTAGATGCATTAAGGCGCTCTTAAATTTTAGATGCGAGGTAAAGGAGGTGAGGTAAAGTAGCCGTAAGGTGCGAGGTAAAGGAGGTGAGGTAAAGTAGCCGTAAGGGTGAGATGTATGGGACAAGACCTGAGACTAGTCGTAATGGAGGAAGGGAGAGGAGGAGAAGAATCGGGGGGGGGGGACTAGGAGGAAAGAGGAAGTGGAGGAGAAAAGAAGAGAAAGAGAAGGGGGAAAATAAAGGATGGAAAGAAGAAATAGGTGGAGGGGTGAGGGGAGAAAAAGGGAGAGGTGGATGAAGGAGTAAGAAGAGGAGGATAAGGGAAGAGGAGGAAGATGAAGGAAGAGGAGGAGGAAGAAAGAATAAGAAGATCTTTAGCATTAACAATATAAGTAACAATATAAATTGCAGTATCAGTATCACATAAGTAAAAATGGTAACAATGGTAATAATGCTAGTTGTCTCAATGGCATAATTTTTAGCCCTTTGTCACCAGAGTAATTATATATGTGTGTATGTGTGTGTGTGTGTGTGTGTGTGTGTGTGTGTGTGTACATCAAATTAACTTCTTTATTATACTCTTGGGACACAGACAAGGTATAGCGGCAACGAATATTCCTAATGGATTTATATCATTACAACTAATGTACCAACCTGAAAGAATTACACACACAACTGAATGAGATAAGCGAACTATACATTTCGAACTAATATGAAAAACGTGGGTATGATCACGTTGGCAGCCTTGTTACGAGTGAGACCCAAACCAAACCCGGACTACATTGGTTTCAGAAGATGAAGTAGAATGGTCAAATAATTTTCTTTTTTTTTCGGCTTTTCCCCAAACAAATTATTCCTGTTGGTTTATAGGAAAGAAAAAGCGGTAATGTAGAATACTATATGAGCTTATATTCAAGAGAGATGCATCGATCTCATTATATTTTTTGGAGAAATAAAACAGAAGCAGAAGAAAGACAAGGAAAGAATAACCGGATGTAGAGGAGAATTAAGAAGAGCAAGATGGAATGAAACGATGATAGAGAATAACAGGGAATGGAGAAATGAAACTAAGAACATTTATACACATATACATATTAACCAATATATGAAAACTGTATGTGTGTATTTACAGTATACGGAAGGTTTATATCATATAGTGGTAGTGGTACAAGGTAAAGGAGGCGAACGTGAGGTCAATAACTAACACTTAACTCAGGCATAAACAAGCATCATCCTGGTGTACAGTATCGTCAAGAAGCCATTTGTCAGGCCATTGACGTGTCGCTGTCCTCGCCAGAATTTATGAGAAATGCAATCAGAAATTCATTGTACATTCCCGAGTACAAATGGGCAATTAAGCTGATACCAGATACTACTACTATTAATAATACGACTCTCGGTGAGTTAGTATGAATTAAAAACTAGTAAATGTGTAAGGATATGTATATATGTATGTATTTATGTACGTGTGTGTGTGGAGGGGGGGGTGGGGTGAGGTCTTTCGGAGTCATCAGGTTATTAAGTATAAAATGCAAAAAACTTCTGCCAAATCGGGATAACCTTTCGTCTTCTTACTCCACCTACAATGAAATACGTGCATATAAATATAAATTAACCTCAACTCATTTAAAACAGCCTTTAGTAACTTACCATATTATCTAACCTAAATTTGGTTAAGTTAGTCAGGCTGATACCGAAGATGGCCATTTATAATTTGTAAAATAAACCGTTTATATTAAGGATTGCTCTTATATATACAATACTATTTTTGGTAAAAGTAGACAAATTAAAAAAAAATCATGAGAATAGATAACCTCGTCTCACACACTTCTATTCTGTTGAGAATGTGAAAGATCTAATTTGATTTTGAATAGCTTTCCTGCATTCTATTCTTGGCCTCTCAGCACCCGGGCAGCCTGTGGGGGAAATGGAATTTTATGGGGTGAAAAATACGAAAATTGAGTTTGGCTGTCGAGTGTTTACTGCTGAGCGGTGAGACAGACAGACCTCCAGGTGAGGGCGGAGGCCGCTGCTCTGGACTCGCTCGTTTTATCCATGGAGTCAGCTGTGTTTTGTTTACTCCGGGTGAAGAGTAAGAGCGTACTATGCTTTGTGGCTCCACAGCTTAATGAGGAAGTTAACGCCTGTGTCTCTGGATATGGATCACCAACGTTAAGTTTGATGGCTTTGTTTGACTGAGGGAGAAGCGTAAGTAAGCTAATACTTGTTTGGTAGCCCAGGCCTACTTTATTTACTGATAGTGAAAATTGGCTGCGATAATGGGTCATTAGTCCGATGGTTGATGTTATCTACTGTCAGTGGACGTTGAAGTGCGTTCCTACATTGGCTGACAGTAGATTTAGTTTGAGAGATGTCCCTGAATAGCTAATACAATTCTAATTACTTTGTTACGCTGACATACGCGAACTCAAGTATCAATAAAACAAAAAGCGAAAACAAGCACTGACGCATAAATACGCACGCAGCGAAGACACGTTCAACTAAACATAATGTCGATTTTATAGGATATATATATATATATATATATATATATATATATATATATATATATATATATATATATATATATATATATATATATATATATATATATATATATATATATATATATATATATATTTTTTTTTTTTTTTTTTTTTCGGTCGGGTTTCCCATCTACTGAAAAAAGACAGCAATTAGCATATTCATATCGAGGGAGCTTCAAGTGGTCGCTGGCTGAGTCCTCCCACTTCATTGGTGTGACACACAGGAATACTAATTCATGGTTGACAACGCAGTAGTGTCCTGTTTCCCATGATACCCTCCCGGCTGCACTTTAAAGAATTTACGGACGTTGTGTATTTTCTATCACTTCGTTTTTATAATCAAACACGACCTTATTTCTTCTCTTCGACTGTACTGACGCCTCTCCAAGATTTGCTGAATTCTGATTACATTCTCCATATATCCTGGTGAGGACAGCGATACGTGAAGGAACTGACAACTGGCACCTTAACGATGCTATTGGCTGGGGCGACGCATGTTTATGCCTGAGGAAGGTGTTAGTTATTGGCCCTTGTGAGCTTCTTCTACTTCTAGTATTAAATATGAAACTTCTGTATACATGAATACACTCGATAAACATAAATTGTGCCTGAAAAATAAAAAGGAAGCTTGAGATATAGAGAAAGGGGAAATAAACTAAGAAACGGACAACTTAAAGATAAATTTTACACAGAAAGATAGACAAACAGAGAAAACACTACCCTGCAATTCTCTCACAAGAACAAGCAAAAAGAAACTGGGAAAGTCAAGGTGTGGTGGAGGTGCGTGATGAAGACGAGATAGAGAGGAGAGGGAACAGCAGTGGTGTTTCAAGAGGGAGGTGCTCACTGATACCATCTCTCCGCCGCAAGAGACCTCAGGTGGCCAACCCCGAGGTGACGTGTGCTAGTCACAACACTCTACCATTAACACCTGACCTCTTATCTGGCAAATATTGTAACACCAAATAGTCCCTGATTTATTTATTTTTAGTTGGGGGGGGGATGGGGCGGATACGAATTATTAACTAACGTTCCTTGACCGATGTGAAGAATAAGTTAATTTCACAGGTCTGCTTAGTTACTGTTGAATATTCAGCGACGGGAAGGTAAATTATGACTGGGGAATATAGAGGCCGGAAACAAGTCGGAAATGAAAAACTGTTGCGATTGATTATTTTTGCAATAAGAAAAGTCTTTTTGGAAAGTCACTACATTTATATTGTTAAGCTCCTATTGAATGTTTTTACAGAAGAATTATTTTAGCCTTCTTTTATTACGAAAACAGCAAAGTACACTTTGAAAATCAATCACATAAGAAAACCCAGGAGTAACCTAAACGGAAACCCACACACAAACACACCCACCCTTCTAGGCTAACAAACTCTAATGCACACGATTTTCCTTCATTAATACACAAATTACAAGGAATTCTACATGTTAATCGCATACGAGAGAAATATCCATTATGTGAAAACGATTTAATCAAAGAGCATAATTCGGGGTTTGTCTTCCTTTTGCCTCCACTTTAATAAACAGTGTGTAAAGTACACTACAAAGCAAGTTTCATTAGCACTCAGACTTCCTGGTCATATATCACTAGGTGGTGGCACCCTCGTGTGAGACTCGTGAACCTCCCACATCTCCCCTTCCCCTCTTTAGGTAGACAATCAAGGGTCTGACTACCCTTTGAACTCGCCCACTTCCACCAATCCATAGACTTAATAACACCCTTTAACCTCCCACTCCGTAACACCAATAATAGTAATTATCTATTCCGAGGAACCTACCTATTGTCATGTATATTATAGTAAATCATGTTATGTTCAACCATCATTGATTATATACAGTAAAAATATAAACACTAAACATTTACAAATACCTACGTTTTCTTTTCCAAACATACCTATCAGTAAACAGTACATCACTTTATGTCTACCCATTATTTTTCCCATACAAAACGAAGAATTAAAGGGAACAGGGAGTTAAAGAGCTTTCATTACGACGTCATCTGTGATGTATAGAGGATCCCAGCCTACTGCTTTTAGGCTTAGGTGTTTTTTTTTCTCTCGCACTCGTGTTGGCTGCCACTAAGGGTATATTGGCCTCAGGCGGGGTGGTGAAGGTCATCTGGGCTGGAGTCAGGGTTTTTGAGAGGAATAATGGGGCGAGGTGGAGTGAGGAGGGGGAGAATGGCAAGATGGTGGGGGGTGAGGGTGTAAAGGAGGGGGTGGGGGGGTGAGGGTGTGAAGGAGGCGAGGGTGGGGGTGAGGGGTGTGAAGGAGGCGGGTGGGGGTGAGGGTGTGAAGGAGGCGAGGGGGTGGGGGGGGTGGGGGGGAATTAGCAAAGGTAGAGTGAGGTTAGATGAAGAGTGAGAGGCGAGAAAGAAAATTGAAGGGAAGAAAAAGTTATGATAAAGGGGTGACGTCGAGGAGGTAGGATGACGGGACGAGAAGCGAAAGCAAGGTAAAGAAAGGGGGTAACAGGGTGAGGAGAGGAAGGATAGTGAAGAGCTAGAGTGATAGAGACGAAAAGGTATAAGAGATGTGATGAAGGAGGCGAAAGGAAGAGGAGGAGGAGGAGATATACGAAGCGATAGGAAAATTGGATTGGAAATGGAAGTCAAAATGGCTGCTGTCCGCTGTTCCCGCCTCCAGGACATGTTTTTATGTGCGATTCTTTTGTAGAAATATGTATTTTAAAGAAGAGTGAGTGAGTTTACCATGAAGCGTGTGTGCGTAGCATAGATAAATAGGCAATAAGATAAACAGTTATATTGGTGGAATAGTGTAACGCCTAGAGTACATAGTAAGAAAAACAGTGGATTTAAAATTACACCCCAAAAAAGTCGAAGAGGGTAAATTTAGACAAGAAACAATAATCCCGGCAGAGAGAGAGAGAGAGAGAGAGAGAGAGAGAGAGAGAGAGCAACTGGGCCAGTCCATCTACCAGGCCACCCTGCCATGCATCATATACAAGATAATCCACAACACATGAGACTGGCTGGATGATCCTGAGGACACCGCCGACTGCACGTTGCATCGACCAACTCTCTCTCTCTCTCTCTCTCTCTCTCTCTCATCTTGATAGCACTCTTCCTCGGTGTATTACGACATAGCACCATACTCACTTTAAACTCCTCAAGCTTTGAAAATCGTGTTAGAATATATCCAAAACCCCGATGGTGAATAACACTCAGAAACCTCATGTAAATACAACTTTATCATATTTCCAAGAGCCAACATAGTATTTTTTTTTTACCCGATGGGGGGAAGGAAAGAGAAGCTGAACGGGAAAAAAAACAGGACTTGATAGTATTCTTAATGTTACACTGGAGACCAACTTACTACCGGGAACCAATTAGGAAACGAGTTTGGCTTCACCTGGACCAATTGGTATCCAGATTTATGAGTCCTTCAGTGCCCCTTTAGTCAACTTTGAGAAGGACGAGTAATATGAATTTATTCTCATCTGTACTGTACTGTAATCCCGTGGACAGTCTTGGGAGATGAACATAGAAAACAGCGACTTGGGAGTGTATACATTACAGTACATAACGCCTTCGTCTTTAATAACGTGTAACTGCAATCGTTTCTTCCGCCTGTTGCTACCTTGGGTTACAATTACCTCTCTCTCTCTCTCTCTCTCTCTCTCTCTCTCTCTCTCTCTCTCTCTGGACTCTTCTTTCGAGTCCTGTCGACCTTAGTGATATTACAAAGATCTTTAAGAGGTAATATTGCACTGTTGCTCTTGTCATCTGGTTGTTTGTTGTGCACGCCAGCAGGTGAAATTTGATGATTCTTGATTATTTTGTTTATCTGAAATACAGCTGTTCAAAGTGAATGATTCTTACTGTCTTGTGCTATATATTATACATCCCTTGTTCCTCCATACTCTGTCATCTTAGAGAAGCGAGGGTGAAGAAATAAGTATATGGCTTAATACGCTTATTGACCTTCATTTGTAATTATTTTGGACCGCCATTTAATCAGGTTAATCATTAAATGCCCATACTGGTGTTGTAAAGAACATGATGTAATTTTCAACGGAGGGAAACATTACCAAGACAAGAAAATCTTACCATAATTTTAAAACTTATATCAACCTTTGCACTAACATCCGGCCAGCTAGAAATCTCAGTAGTAAGGTATTAATATATGGGCACTTTTTGTTTCCTTCATAAAACACTATTGGCGTCAAAACATTGAATTTTAGAAATGCAAACGATAAAATCAGACAGTAGACCGTTCAATCTCCCTAAATCCCGAATTTCAATTGCATCGGATATCGGAAAAGAAGGTTTCATAGAGAGGGGAAACAATGAGGGGGAGAGGGGGGAGGGATTAAGAGGGGGAGGGATTAAGAGGGGGACGGATTAAGAGGGGGAGGGATTAAGAGAAGGAAGGGGTTAAGAGGGAAAAGGGGAAGGGGAAAAGGGGAAGGGGAAAAAGGGGAAGGTTGAAAAGGGAAGGGGAAAAGGGGAATGGGAAAAGGGGGAATGGGAAAAAGAGGAATGGGAAAAGGGGCAAGGGGGCAACATCCGGTATTTGACGTCTCCCTTTGGTGTAACTTCATCATTCTTGTATTTTTTTTTTCAATTCAGTTTTAACTATTCCCAAAACCTTAGCTGGTTAATTTTTTTTGTCTCAATTCCCAAACCATGATAGATTTATTTTTACCCTTCACTTTATTTCCAAACCTTAACTAAATTGATATACAAACGAAAATCAGGACTTTTTTCACGTCTCTATTTGCTAACGAAAATCAAACCAATTTTCATGACTCACGCAGACCCATTTACATACACCTCTTGGCAGTGTGTTGGCTGTAATCAGATCTAACAAATTGATTATATTGCCATGGAGACGACGTGTTCATACGGTACTGTCTCGCAGGTACAGTACCACCATCCTCTAATACCGTCACTTATGCCTCCCGTTGTGTACTAATAACACTATACTTTCTTTAGTTTCCTCCCGCCTCTACTCTTACTCCCACCCTTCACTGACCCCCTCCCACTACTGCCACAACACAGACACTATCCTACTCCATTTACTCCCATAACGACATGATAAAGATCTAGTTTTTGTCCCATTTACTGTGCTACTCTTCCTTCCATCTCATTTATGTTTATACTCTTATCAGTTATCACCTTTGGCTTTCATACCCTTTGCTGTTTTTTCCCTTCTCATTATGCTTCCCTCCTCCTCATCATCATCTCTTCCTCCTCTTCTCATGCATCCTCTCCTGCTCTTCCTCCTTTACTCACTCCTCCACTCTTCCTCGTACCCCCCCCCCAGGAGGTTGTAGGTCCCTCGTTCACTCACCACTGTCATACCTCACATCTATCCCAGCATTTTTGTCATAACGCAGACGAGGTTGTTTTTGCCAGTTCGTTCCGTGGCATTCCAAGCATAGCAGGAACCAGCTCAGCCTTCATTGTTGTGTCGATTTTTTTTTGGAGGGGTTGGGAGGAAGGGGAGGAGGAGGAGGAGGGAAGGGAGGAAGGAAAAGGGTGGGAGGAGGAAGAGGGGGGAAGAGGGGGGAGTGGGTAAGTGAGTAGATGGGAGAGAAAGGGGACTGATGGGGGATAGGTAGATCAGCGGGGTAGATGGGTAGATCAGGGGGGGGTAGATGGGTAGGTAAGGGGGGATAGGTAAGTACTGGGGGATGGGTAGGTAAGGTGGGATGGGTCGGTGGTGAGGAATGGATGGGGAGGGGAGGGGGTGTGTTCATGTCAGCCATGTTTACGTAGAATCCTTGTTACTGTTACTACTGTTACTGTTGTTGTTGTTGTTGTTGTTGTTGTTGGGTATTTTTTGTAAAGACTCCACCTTTATTATTGTTGTTGTTGTTCTTCGTTGACACTATTGTAAGTTTGCTTTATACAAGGTTACATCGTAGTCGTCATTGTGAAGGATTTTTATTCCATTGTTACCACTATTGGGTTGACTCCGTGTACGTACAACTCGCATCTGTCTTTTCTCTGTTCGTCATCGTTACAAAATCTTGTCAGAATAGAATGGATCATTTTTAGAACATATTGAACCATTTTTAATGTTTCTATGATAACCAATGAGGATTTATGGCATTATTTTCACAATATTAGGCGACACTAAATATATTGTGACCACTATTTTTGGCCTTATTTCCAGCTTTGAACGAACCAACTTCTTTGTATATTTCTTTTGCAAACAAACTAAACACCATAAAAGGTAAATAAGGACATTTACGTAAACTGACGGGCAGAGTTGGTCGTAATATATGGTTCTGGTAATTTTAGTTTCACACGTGAACCATAAATTTGTTTAACTTGAACTATAATGGACATCTTTCTAGGTACCATTATAAAACAAAATAATTTCCTGGCATTTCCTCTGTTGCTTCTGGTTTTAATACGTGTCATAATAAACACTTCACATCACCTAACATTAAGACCGCAACGAAGGTCATTTCTGAGACGATTTAAACCAGTTTTTCTTTTACTTTAGTTTACCTTAATGATACAACCGCGTTAATATTGTTCTTGATGAGACTACACATGTGGCCGAGTATCAGCTGAGACTTACTTTTACAAACTGACAATATCATCCCCTGAACTTCTGATTTCTAATTAACATTCATCTTCAGCGTTATATTACATTATTCTTGTTATTTTATGCATTAATATGTTGGAACGATAAATAAGTCTTATATTATTTTTACATCAGATAATAAATTACGAAAAATCAGGAAAAAAAATATTCATCAAAAGTAAACAATTCTCAATAACATTCAGAAAACTCCTTTGTATTTACCTCGACGACAGAATGAAGGCATAAATATATCCAAATAAAAGACGAGACAAAAAAAAAGTTAACAAGAGAGCTAGAGGTAGCGCCATCTCTCCATCATTTACACTCAACAGAGGAATTCTCGGGAATGTAAATGAATGTTATCAGTGGTGGATCAGTGGGCGACGTGAAACTGGGTGACGGGGCACATTCACCAGTGTTGCACATGGAGAATGTTAACAGAGGCGCCTTGTCTCCCTCCCCAACACAATGGTCGGCTCTGAGGCATAACATGCGTGCGCGCTGTCTGCTTGCCTGTACATAAATTCTGTGGGAAACGATGAAATATAAGTTTGAGTGTGATTCTTATTGTTGTAGATTATTATTATTATTATTATTATTATTATTATTACTATACGGATCAGTTGGTTAGTAAAAGATTAACAAAACGAAAAACTCACGATTTCACAAAGTAAGATATGTCTCAACTGAAGAGTAGGTGATGACACACTGTCAGGTGAATTAGCGGTGTGAAAGGTCCTTGATTAAGCTCGGTACTCAAGCTCTATATATTTTATTACAAAAATTTAAATATTATATCTGTATAAGTGAAGTCGTCTTGAAAATCCCGAAGTAGATTAACTAACTGTCAGCATATGTTCCCACGTATCAGATCCTCTCATAATCCATAGAAATTAATCAACATGTCAAAGTCTGTCAAAGTTTGTCAGAGGCCTCTCAACATCTATCAAAAGCTGTCGGCGAGAGTCAAAGTGGGAGGAGGCAGATGTTGCCAAGACCTGACCGAGTTTACAATTTCGTCACCATCTGGCAGAGAGTTAGAGGATTTTAACAGGTAAAAGTTTACACAAAAAGTTACTAACAAGCTGTAACTTGAACCTAAAACTTGGCTGATTTCTCTTATTTTCTGCCGGACAATAAGAGAGGGGAGTGATAATTCGTATCAGATTCTAAATATTCTTAAATGTCCCTTAAAAAAATACACACAACTCTTTATAGATTAATATATCACAAAGGACAATTATGTCCCCAAAAATGTACATAAAAGTTACTCCTCATTAGTACAGCTTCATTGGTCATCTGTCAAAGCTTTAAGAATAAATTGATTACCTATACTTGATAATTGACGCATTTTAAATGAGCAACTGAGAAGATCTAGCAGCATTCGAGTCTTTCCCCTTTGCCTTGTAAGAACATAAGTCATATTTATTTTAACGTAAGTCGATACATAAATTATCTAGTGAGAATAAATATTAACTTTTGTGAGTAATATAGTTGAAGGAATAGGGTGTTGTAAAGGGACAGCCGCGGCACGTCTCGTTTTTGGTTTAAACAATATGTAAAGAAAAAAAAATAAATGCTATACAAAAAATGCTTTGATAACGAAACAAGTAATTCTTTTGTTGTATTTATTTCTACACTTTACTGTATAATTATGCCAAACATGAACCATCAAACACTCGCTCAACTTCTCGGTATTACAGCACCGTGTTCCAACTAACGTGACGAGTCCTGACGCAGGGTCTGATAACGAAAAAAAAAAATATAAAGAAACCATTGTGATTTTTTTATCTTTGACAAGATAGTCAGGTGACCCGATGTGCTAACGTCTTCTGTCTTGTGTTAAGGGTTACAAAAGTTCGAGTTAGTTTTCACCTTTCAATTTTGGGCGTAATTTGCTGGCAAGAAAGTTAAAGTGCAACGCTTAATAACACATTTGCTGTTTCTGATAATGGACTGATTGTATCTTTAAAGCAGAGTGGAGTCTCCCAGCCATGTTCACGATACCAGGAGTGACGGGGCAGGATGCGCGTGTCCTAGATATTGAGTGTTGTGTTATTGTGAGGCGGCAGCTGGTGGGTGGCGCTCTGGCCCACACAGTCTACATTATCATATTCCAGCTGCTGTCTACGTATTATTTTCCTCAAGGTAGAAGTCTTTTCTACTTTGTATGAATCGTAAATATGAAATAGTTTCATTTTTTACAACTATTATTTCTACTATCAATAACAATAATAATAATAAACAATTACATTTTGGAGGCAACAACACAATAATATTTAAAATGGTAATGATAAAAATTATTACCATAATGACAAGAACTTCTTATTATTTTTATAACTCCTTCCTTCTCTCTACTCCCCCCTGAGCCCAAAGCACAATCCCTCCTCCCCCCTCACAAGTATTTCCCCCTGACACCTCATCATCCCTTCAGACTCAACATAAGGACCCCCACCCAGCTTCTCTTCCTAACCCAAGCAAGCCACCCTTTCCCTCACATCCCCCTTCCACACCATGTCTCACCTCCCACCACTAAACTCCCCCCCCCCAGCTATCTCACCACCTCTCACCCCAGGTCATTAGCATAACACAGTTCTTCCCCGCACATTCTTGACATTATTTCTCGTCAGGACTTCACACACACCTTGAGAGCTGATACTCTTGCAAAAAAATAAAATAAATAAAAATAAAAACATTGGCCATAGAAATAAATAACACTTGAACATTTTTTCTTTCAAAATATAACTAAAACTCACTCGGTTCGTCCCATGATCAATAAATGTTTCAGGTGCGTTCATCATGTAAATGTTTTAGAATTTGTTGGAAATTGCAGTTTCAATTGGAAAATAATTAAAACTCGAAATCCGTCAATAAATGGGTATGGCTCAGCTGACTTTAAATATGACATTTTAATCCTTGTTAAATAAAACCCGCTTTGTTTAATCAATTTTTCTTATCTATCCCACCTCACCAATCAATCTGCCTCTCTTCTTGATATATATATATATATATATATATATATATATATATATATATATATATATATAACAAGCTATATTTGTTTGTCCGTCTCTCTCTCTCTCTATCCGTATCTTGCTTATGTAAATTTCATATATATGGAATATGGAAAAACGCTTCTATTTTATCCTTATAACGGAATATGTAAATATTTGATATGCTAAATATTTTTGGATATAACTCTAGAGATAGAGACCGAGATTTTTCGTTTTTGAACTATCGTGTGTATACATTGTGAAACAGCCTATGCAACATAACTGGGGGGAAATTGCTTTGTCAATTTTATATGGAATGTTAAAAAAAATATTGAGAGTCCTATCGCAACATGTAACACAAACAGGGAACTCTACCAAACATTACAGGTTTTCATTCCAAATAAGTCACACGGAAAACTGTTTCAGAGAATTGAGACAAAAGTCGAATAGAAATAAATACATATATACTGTATAATCAACCACAGTTATTGACACGAGTATTATGGACATTCTGAATTCCCGTTATTTAAAGCCTTAGGTAATGTCTATGGTATCTACTCATGAGGCTGTGTGTTAATATTGTCTGTGTTGGTATTATTCTCATTTCCCTTTTCTATTTCAATTCATCTACACCTCGTCTACCGCCCTCATTGCAGCATTTTGTTTAGAATTCCTTTATTACAACATTGCCTTCTCGTGACATAACTTTCTTTTCCGTTATGTGCTTTGTCTTTCTTTATCAATAACTTCTTTAGTTTAGTATTGTCTCTTCTTCTCCTATTATTGCTATTTCTTACTCCTCTAATCAATAATTTCATGCTGGTTCATCACTTCCGGTCACCATTTTACATTAAATCTCTCAAATCTTCCCTTTTTCTCTGCCACACTTTTTTTTCGAGAATCTGTATTGTAAAATTAAACCTTTACAATCTCTAGCAACCGGTTTGTCTCTTTCGTATTCTGTTTATACGCAATTCTACAACGTGGAGTCCCTAAAAATCTGTAACTTCAACCAGATGTCTTTTCACGCCAGTCTTAGCTCGTGTTATCTATCTTTGAACCTCATAACATAGTCTTGCGTATCATATGTGATAATGGCATAGTTTGTATTATTTTTTCCCGGAATTTGTTGTTGATTTGTTATCCCAAGTCATCTTCCGCTACACAGACTATCCCATCACGTCCTGTTGGTTTATTTGTTCTTAGCACTGTTACACATATGATGTACTTATTATTTATTAACTCGTGAATGTCCCTCTCCGCTAGAGCATCAAGGGTGTTTCAATAATCCTCTTTCTCGTGGTATTCGTGCACACCTCAAGTCCACATCCTAATGTTGCAATGAATGTTCCCTCGTGGATAATGAACTAAACGTTAATTAATATCCTAACTCGCGTCGTCAAATTCATGTCTGTATTAACTCAACGTTTATTACCTTGTGCTCTGTATTATAATATATTCGTCAACCATTTCCCAGCTTCCTCGTACATAGTTATTTGTTTTCTTGGACTTACCTTTCCCTTTCTCTTTAAATGCTTCAAACATAACTGAATTCCTCTACCTATTTTCATCATACTCTTCAACTATGTGACTGTGTGGCAACGGTCACCGTGGTGTGTTTTGCCCCAGATGTGTCTGGTGGCAGCGATGGCCACTGTGGTCCTCCTGGCCCACTTTTCACAACAGCTGGGGACCTCTACTGCCTATTGTTTACATTGGACGCCCAAACTCAATCCTCTCATCCCTTAAATCCTAGGTTCATTCTGGTCTCCGGCCAAACTTTTATGCCAGGGTGGCCGGATCTTACGGCAACACTACTGTTTTATCCCGGCTTGGGTAGGCATGTTCGCTTTCTCCTATAGCCGATGCGAATTACACGAAAGAGCTTGGGAACCTCGTGTTATTTCCTTGTGGTTATCAGCCTATTGGATCACGCTCACCTACAGTGATTTACTTGTGTGTGTGTGTATATATATATATATATATATATATATATATATATATATATATATATATATATATATATATATATATATATATATATATATATATATAATTCCTGTAAAATCCGACAAGAATTAGAAAATTACAACTATTGTGATTCCAGACAACATTTACCGGAAAACTAGTAGACAAATTTGACTCGGTCAAGTCAGTTTTAATAAAGACATCGTGATAAAGCCCTGAAACAAGTACACCGCAGTATCCCACTTCATTCTTCGATTATTTAGAGCCAAATATAGTCGTAACTTTCCCTGGTTTTTACCTATGCAGCACTTAACCAACTAGTAAATCTACAGTGGTCTCCGCGAGATCGAGAATAATTAATAAGTTCACCAGATTATGTACCACTACGTACCGTCATGGTGAATACTGATTAACTCATTGCCTCTCATGCTTTTCCGAATGAAAATAGGCGCTAAAAGCTGGATAGTATCCCAGGTAATTCTAAACGTTGAGAGGAAGACGGACACGGTGTTGGTGGTATCCGGTAGTGGTGGTAGAGGCACAAAGAAGATCTAACTCTTCTGGTCCTGGAGTGTGGCGGAGATTTTTCAGTTTTGAGATAATCTGTCTTTCCCAGTTGCACACCTTAGTGGTAGAGATTATATACTACACGATTCCTCTCATTCACTCTACAGGC
The DNA here is from genome assembly GCF_018991925.1 of Homarus americanus. NCBI lineage: Eukaryota > Metazoa > Arthropoda > Malacostraca > Decapoda > Nephropidae > Homarus > Homarus americanus. Next base: position 2,571,381 of record NW_024734615.1, on the reverse strand, counting down.
CATATTTGTTCGCCGATTCTATGATGAATAATTCAGTAAACTTAAGATTATTATATGTAGAGTACTGTAGGTGGTTTAAGATTAGATGTAATCTTTCCACTCACCACTGCAGCATTTCCTTAGATCTGGCACTGACTGACGGACTGACGGACTGACTGACACCCAAGACTCCGTTACTAAGCGCAATTTACAGATTGTGGCTGTAAACGAGGCTCAGACGATCAAGCTATCCCAACACCTATTAGTATGTCTGGTGAACGAGTAACAGACTACACGGGGCACCATGGATTCTCTTGAGGTATAAAATGTAGTGGGATTTAAAAAAGATCCACATGTTTCTTATAACTAAAACTAAGTTATCGGGCTTTATGGAATCTTATCCTAACATTTTTCCCTCCTCGTGGATAAAATAATAGTAGAGGCTGATTTAATGTTAGCTGCAGCTGTTAGGTCACGGGAAATATTTTTAGCGCCAATCAGCATCAACGTCAGAAAAAAAAAGTGTATCTTATATCTCCGAAATTCTCTTCTTAAACAGAGGTCTAGGCCAGAAAGCAGTGAGGGAGAGTTAATTCAAGTCTGCACTTGATAGTGGAAACATGGAAGGCAAACACTGGTGGGGAGTTATGATATCCAGGCAGACGATCACAGGAGACGACCACATCTCTACCTCAAATAAACCAGATGGAACACGAGTTCAAAAGCGGAGAGGGATTCCCAAAACACTTCGTTGAGAGATTCAAGGACTACATCCCATCCGGCTACCTTTATCAGTCATACTTTAGATATAACATTTGCCAGTTTAATATATGTATATATATATATATATATATATATATATATATATATATATATATATATATATATATATATATATATATATATATATATATATATATATATATATATATATATATATATATATATATATAGGTGAGGGCAACAAGCACTCACTTTTCCTAGATATTCTTTGTACCTACAAATCCTTGAATAGATTACGTTGTAATCCTTTGTCTTTTTATTAAGTTAAATGAAAATCGTACAAATCTATCCCACATTCTTAGAGATTTATGTTGATGTTTAGTATGTCCTGTTTACATCCCTGTATCACCTAAATGACAACAGGAGCTTTACACCAACAACGGTCAACATGCGCGCTTCATAAGTTACATCCCCTTTAATATAGATTCAACGCTCGCATATATCGGCAAAAATTTGAAGTTCCACAATATAATTTAAAAGAGTTTGACTTCTATATATTATTTTACTTTCTCGTTTTTCCACAGATTAAGGTTATAAAAGTCTTATCGAATGTGAGATGTTGTCTTGTGTTTACTTGTTGTTCATGTTTGATGTTGTCTCTTGTTTCTATTGTTAATGTGTCGCACTTGACCTTAGGAAGCGTCGGCCTAGCTTAGTTTAATGTGTGTGTGTGTGTGTGTGTGTGTGTGTGTGTGTGTGTGTGTGTTAGTGTATCCAATAATTATCACAGACAAAGTAAGTATTTCTGTCCAACTGCTTGATACTAATAAATAAAAGCAATAAACATAAAACAGCAATTATTTATCGCTTCAAAGTTTTGATTATATTCACAAGATATTTCTTAAACACCAACAATATTAAGATTATTAATAATGTACATACTTTTATAAACATCATGATTATTATTATTATTACTATTATTATTATTATTATCGATATTATTATTGATATTAATATTAAATACAAACTTGAGTAACCTTAACAGACTTAGACAGACAGCACTAGCCAGCAGGTGGGGGGGGCGATGACAACAACGTTTTGGCGAAAATCGAGAACAATGAGTCATTAGGTTTATTCATCAGCAGACCACAATAAACAATGATGTCACTCTGTCACTTTATTGACGCCACACAATGCTGGGTGGACCAGAAAAGCCAGAAATTGTATGACAAACAAAAAAAATTGTTTTGTAATGAACATTTTCATGCCTGCAAACTGAGAGCACTACAGTGTAATTTATTATTTTAGCTCATTTTGATCACGAATTGATAAGTATAATCCATATATGTGTAAATCTCACCTAATTTTCTTTGTAGATATTTCCATTGTGACTTAATGGTATAGTAATTAATTTCAATTGTATTTTTCATTAGTTTTTTATTTTATTATTAGTATTATTATTACATACACGCACAAACATAATAACACACACAAACACAGACATACGCACACAAATCCAAGGACGGACACACACACACACACTCACAAACAAAGGCACAGACAAACACAAAGTAAACACCAATATACATATAAAACAGACGATTACACACAACACATGTAGACAAGTACACACCAAAATACACACACAGACAGACAGACAAAATACACGCACAAACAGATACACATACAAATAACTAAATGAAAATATTGACAACAAATAAAAAAATTCGTTCGTGCATCAGCAAAATACATCAACAGAATATAAACAAAAAAAAACATTCAAAAAAATAAAAAATAAATAAAACACGAGCAATTAGTAGCTTCAACAAAAACATCACGAGAGACGCATCAGTAGCAACAAAAATCAAAACAACAATATTGCTTCAGTGAAATAAATATATAAAAAAAAACTAAATTCTGTTCCTTTCGTCACAAAAATATCCACAACAAATAGTAATAACGTATAGCTTGTTTGCCTCCCAAAACCGTGTCCCGGGTTCGACTCCAACTTGGGTCCGGTGTGAGAAGGTACTATAGTTTCCTCCCATAGTAACACAGGTCCTATGGGAGGGTGATCTTCACTGAGCCCCTGAGGAGATTTGTCAATCAATCAATCAATTAATCAACCAATCAGCCAATCATTCAATCAATCAACCAACCAACCAATTAACCAACCAATCAATCAGCCAACCATCCAATCAATCAATCAATCACCCAATCAATAATTATTTAATAGAAGCAAGCGAAACTACCAGAAACTAGCACGAACAGGGATAACAAGAACACGAAAAATAAGAAAAGTTACTAGTAACAGTGACCCAAGAAGTGTGGTAGCAGGAGAAATTTATGGCAGTGAAGAGAACATCATAACGTTAATAACAGTAACAACAATAACAAATATAACACCAGAAACATTAACATAATATCGATAACAATAGCAAAGAGAGACAGAATAACAAGAACATGAACAATAGCAAGAGGAATAACACCAACAACGACTATGATGATACCAGCACCTGCATCCAATAACAACGGTGCAATTAGATACAGAGACAGCATAATCTCAAACAGTAGTACCAAGAATAACAGTACCAGCAGCACCACCACCAGCTGTACCACCACCACCATCAATAGGAGTACTTACGCAGCAGCAGCAGTAGCCAGCAGTAATCACGTGAGGCATTTGGCATAGCGAACAGCTCCCTACAGTACTAAGAGTAGCAAGTCGCAGTACCCATAACAGTAATCAGAACTGGAGTAAGCAAGCGAGCCATGATCATTCCCAGACAGCTTACAGGAGGAGGGGAAGCAGGAGGAGGTGAAGGAGGCAATACAGGTGGGTCGGAACGTCTGGAGGAGGAGACACGGGTTCTTAGGCCACCCTAGAAGGCTCGGACCAACTATGGAACGCTCCCCTTACAGTCTAGTAAAGGAACATTAACACAAGTTTCTGGTGCCATTCTCTCCCTCCCTCCTCTTCTCTTAGCTGACATAAGGACCCCCTCATTGCATCTCTCTCTCTCTCTCTCTCTCTCTCTCTCTCTCTCTCTCTCTCTCTCTCTCTCTCATTAAGGATTCTGATTTGAGACGATACTGATTTTGGAACAAGTTTGTGTATGTGTAAAGAGGAAGTTTTTAGTGTCTATGAGATTAAAATCATTATAGTTTTAACTTTAAACAAACAACCCTTTACATAAGCCCATTAACCCTAGGCTTAGATAAAGGAGGTGTGTGTGTGTGTGTGTGTGTGTGTGTGGTGATCAAAGGGATTGAGGTGAGGGTTCCTTGGTACTATTAGTAACCCTATCAGTAGTCAATAGTAACATTAGTGGCAATAGTAAGTAATAATAGAAATAGTAGCAATATCAAGTAGCAACAACATGAGTAATGGCAACAATAGTTAGTAGTAGTAGTAGTAATAGTTTTATTTCTATGCATCAGTAATACAATTAAAAACTAAACAAGATAATCAAACACCGTATAAACGAACAATAATATATATCTGATATATTTCATCACAATCTATTTAATTAGTGTAATTTAAGGAAAAATTTTAAATAAAAATCCTTAATATATGAAAAATAATGAATGTGTTTTACCATTATTATTCATCTTAATTCATCTAGCTATTCCTTATTATAATTTACTTATCTTCTCAAACTCTTTCTTCATGTGAGCCTTAATTTTTTTTCTCGAAATTTTCTTGGTTCTAATTCACAAAGCATAATTACTCTTTTATAAACATGTGGAGGTCAATTGATAAACCTTTTTTTTAGGGAAACTGTTTACTTTATCAAAATATTTATATATTTTAAACGTTAATGTAATTTTAGTTTAAAGGCTTCAACAGTCAGTCATATAAAACAATCAAATACCATGTCTCAGTTTCAACAATATACAACTTCAAAACATTCAAGCCGACTCGAAACTTTCCGTAAGAACATCGTTGTCAAATTCTTAAGCGAAAGTTTGTCTCCGTCTTGCGAACACTTCACTCTTCTTTACTTTGATTTATTCACCTCTAGACTACACCCATTGATCTATCCAAAGTTAAACCTCTGTTGTATTAAAAGGACATAACATCAATTTAAAGTTGGAGCGATACCGTACTGTTTATCGCGGCCTGTGTGGGTATAGCGTGTGAAGACGACGTTTAAGCGAGTCTACGTGCCTAAAAATCAGTGTCGTGCCAACCTAAACATTTGCAAAAATTCAGGTGTGTTGGGTAGATCTATATCTTCCCGACACACAACAGAATTTTGCAATGTTATATCTTTAAATAAGCGATTTTTTTCTTCATTACAATCCCATCCAAAATGTTCTCTCATAATTAGGTCGTTACGATTTTTTTTTTTGGCCTGTATATTTCCCGCCACCTCTACCTGCACTTCTTTCTTTTAACTGCCAACTAATATTTCTCGATATTACAGTTTCTGACACGTTACACCAGTTAACTTCGAAAGACATTTCTGCTTTCCAAAGTTTTCATTCGTGTTTATTATCTATATTCTTATTTTCTCTTTTGCATCTTCTTTAGTCCATTTTCTCTTATGTCACAACTAGTTTGTTTATCTCTTCCAATGTGACATTTACTTGTTCCTCTATGTTTCTCTTGCCACATCTACTCCTTCCCGTATTTCCTTGCGCCACATCAACATCATCCCCCCCCCCGTCCTCCTCCCTCTGAATTCCCGTTACTTCCCCTTGAAGACATGCATATGACACCCCATTTAGGCCAGTGTTGTGAGCCTACGAGGCGCAGACACGCTTCCTCCCTCACCACTGTAATTTGTACCGTTTTCAGCCCCGTCTTGATGCCGGGGGAAAAATCTTCAGTTGTTCGTTTCTGTCCTCGAGTCAAACGTCTTGTATATCTTATCCCTTCACGGCGCTCTTTATACACACTCCTTCGTCTATCGTGGACGTTGTGAGAAATAACAAAAAGTGAACGAGGCGGAGAAGGAGAATATATTGAGTAATAAAGAGGAGATGAAGAGTGGAAGATAGCTCGAGGTGCTGTGAGGTTCCGAACGCGTCAAGCCTCAGCCTAAATGTTGGAACCGCGTTTAGTTAGCGTGGTAATCCTATTGTATGCGACTGTGTTGATACAAACGGGCCGAGGGTCGAGCCTAAGCACCGCTGATCCAGCCCGGCCTCGTTGTAGACCGAGCCCAGGAATGTAGTGTATGCAAATGAGGAGTCGTGTAGACCCGATCGACGGAGCGACGCTGCGTACGGCAAGTGGGGGGAGGGGAGGGGGAGGGAGGGGAGGGGAAGAGGTCCACCTTGGGGGCTGAAGGGAGGTAGAACACCTGGATCTGAGAACGACACAAGTCAATGAGAACGTGGTTGAAGAGATTAAATGTACTTCGATAAGTGTAGGAGGAGGAGGAGCAAATAGATGGATCTCAAAGCAGAGGAAAAATCATCGGGCTAGAGAGGGGAATACTGGTTTACCCTCCCCTCCTATCCACCTCCAGCCCCCAGTCCCCCCAGGTTGGTGGTAGACGTGGTGCTGCACTATCACCGTTACACGCCATAACCTAATGACAGACTGATGGCAGCTAATAACTTAAACACCTGTCCCGGAACCTGACAACACCCACCAGGTAACGGCGTCCCTTTTGTCAACCACCCACCACAACGTCCAGCAAGCACACCCACCCCCATAAAAAACAAAAAAGCAATCCGTGTAGGGGAAGCGGGGAGGGGGGGGGGTCGAGCTGTAGGGTGGTGGCAAAACACACACACACGCACACACACACGCACGCACACACACGCACGCACGCACGCACACACACACACACACACACAAATAAATACAGACCGCTATATACACTATGTTTATGTTTCTATACTAGACAACATCTTTTCTGAGTTGTGAAGATATTTTCTAATTATCTACAGGGAGCGATAATTATAATTTGTTATAGTCACTGAGTTATAGTACTACGTATACATGTTGTGTACGTGTGTTATGCGATTAATTAAACGGCATACGTCCATGACACCGTCTACATAAATATATTTACTATCGTGTGTTTTTTATATCACCTTTAAAACCCTCATTTCGGATAACAATGGTAGTTCGTAGACTTGTTCAGGATCTTATATTACACCAGCAATATCCCTCTTGATTAAGTTTCCAATTTGGATTTATTTAACTAGTCATTCTTCGCAATATTGTTAGCTCAGATTCATCAACGTACTGTGAGTGAATTATAATAAAAATAGCAATAATAAGATCAATAGAATCAATTTATGAATGTGATCCAAGGAAACGAACAATCCGTCATCACAAGGAACAATATATACCAACACAGATGCGGTTAAAAATAAAAGGACAACACTAATAATAGAAGAGAGAGGAGACCTTTCTAGCTATTTCTGTTCTACCTGACCTGACCTGACCCGGAATAGCTCCCACCGTCCTAGTTTTGCCACTTCACTTCGTCAGGAATACCCGAAGTCTCATTGTCTCGCTAAAAATATTCTTTTCTCAGGTGGGAGGAAATCCTCAGGGTTCTTCTGTCACTATTAAAAATATATATACTGTGTGTGTATATATATATATATATATATATATATATATATATATATATATATATATATATATATATATATATATATATACACACATTAGGTAGAGATTATCGATAAGTTTGACAAATTCGTGACTGTCACCCGAGCGCTATTTTTCAACCATAATTCTCGTCTCGTGTGGCAGGTGACCCAGGAAGCTCCATGTCTCTCCACCTAATATACTACTACCATGCAAAAAAAAAAAAAAAAAAAAAAAAGACAGAATTGCTTTACCAGCTCAGGCGTAATTTTCTCCGCTAACAATTATTGCAATAAAAATATGTACAATGAAGTGCAGAATGTGGGGCTAGCATGCGACGACACACATACCCCGGCAGTTTGGTAATTACGCCATGATACTGTCTGCAACAACCCGACGTAAGATTTGCATGATAGCAACTTGCACGACTTCCTTGTCAACCGAGACGGTGAAGGACGAGAGGAGCCAAGACGAATTCACAAATAATTTTTCCCTGTGGTTGAAAAAAATAATAGACGCTACGTATACACACTCATTATTTATATATATATATATATATATATATATATATATATATATATATATATATATATATATATATATATATATATATATATATATATATATATATATATATATATATATATATATATATATATATGTGTGTGTGTGTGTGTGTGTGTGTTTGTTATTGAATCCTATAATTTCGTTCGATAAATTAAGTACCTAAGATATATATTATTCGACGTCTTAATTACTCGACAAATGGTTGGTCAGAAAATAGCAAGAAGAAAAATAAATATTCTGGAGAAGTTTTATACAAGGAAGTGTGAGGGAAGAGATCTGAGGAAGATAAGCTAATTAGTTACTAAATTAGGCAACTAACTAATCAGACCTCGGTGATAGGGATCCTGAATCATTACCTCGACGGCTAATTTACAAGTTTTGAAGAGTGGACTTTATTATCAGACAAAGGACTGGATAATTGAGTATTATGTGGACGGGTAATGAGGCGACCAGATGGTTAGGATATTTGAATATAAAAATTGAGTACTAAAGATGAGAGGTAATTAACCTCACAAGCAGGTAGGAAACAGTAAGGTGTTTCATAGTTACGACATACAATGATCGCGTGTACACTGATACACACAGGAGAAACCCGAACACAGACTCGCACGCACGCATGCACGCACGCACGCGGTATAATTTCACTGAAAAGTTTTTGTTAAGCGACCCTCTCCCCATCTCACTTTATGTTATAGTCCTGTATATACCATCTATGTTTTTTATATTTTTCCAATAAACCGTTAATTATTATTATTATTATTATTATTATTATTATTATTATTATTATTATTATTATTATTATTATTATATTATTATTATTATCATAATATCCCAAAATTCGTATCTGTTAAGTTCATATAAAGTTCATCGACAGTTTACTTGATAAATTCATCTGATTAGCTGAGACCTTACCTACCGACCCTCACTGATAGCTTGGTCAACACCCAGTACACACGCTATGTCTCGGTGGGAAATAAATGACCATCACTTTTATCGGTCAAAGGGCAGCAGCTCTCACTGACCATAACACTTCCTACCGGCCACTGTACCAACCACTAAAATCGATTCACTTTTCTAGACGTCATCCTGAAATAAACAAACACATACAGCTGCACACAAGAGCTATAAAAACAAACAATATATTATAAACGCAATTTGGCCGAACTAGCAATTAGCGTTATGGACGTCTAGATAAAAAAAAGAGGAATTTCCCACCAAACAGAAAATGTCTTCCACGAACTCCCAAGACAGAATGATTAGCACTCCTGTACTGTTAATAGAGAAGACATTCCTTATACAGAAAACTACCGGCGAGTTGATATAGGATCTCTCTCTCTCTCTCTCTCTCTCTCTCTCTCTCTCTCTCTCTCTCTCTCCATACAGTGCATACGTGAGAGCATTTGTAAGGGTGTGCGTGTAAAAATGCTCTTGGTTCGCTGTGGCTTCCGAACACGATCCCAGCACAACAACACGGTGAATATAGTGGATGATGTTTAACAGTTTAGCCTGAAATATTGCCATAACATTTAACTCTAATAGAAAATTTATGCATTCACATCACGCGATATAATTTTGATATCCACAACAGTGGTCACGTCGGGCATATTACGGCAATGTAATTATGTATGTGACTTTTTTTTTACACGTTTAGCACGCGCGCGCACACACACACACACACACACACACACACACACAGATTTATATTATCTATAATACGTTTGCATTCTCTTAGCTAAAATTGTGCTGAATCATTCATCACACACAGCACATACACTATCAACACCACATTCACCATCCACACCACATTCACCATCCACGGTTTTAAGTTAGGTATGGCGGTTGTTTACTTAATTACTTACTTATTTTATTAAGGCGTTTACCTGGTTAATTACCTTTCAGTGAGGACGTCATTAGTAAGTTGTCTGTGTATCCAACAAGACGAGAGAAACGATATTTAAACTACTATTTTTACTTTATTTATTTATAGTTTTTTTTTTAAGTAAATCTGAAACACCAACTAATTAAAGTCTCTCTCTCTCTCTCTCTCTCTCTCTCTCTCTCTCTCTCTCTCATATTTTCCCTTCATTATCTTTTAGTCATCAATGTTTTTAGGAAGGTGCAAACATTTCCCCTCAAACCTGTAAGCAAATGTGTATCTTTCTTTTATATATGGGAGCTCAAGACTAATATTTGTACTAAACCTAGAATACTTGCTTAAAAGACCACCATTGTTGTTAGCATTGATTCATAAACCATCAACATCAACCAGCCGCCTCAACACACCTCCCCTTCCCTGCAATAATTCGTCTTTGGATTCCACAGACCCATTCCGTGATTCCCAGCGTACCTGTATACCTGGAAAATAGTTCCATTCCTCACTTCCCGGAATTTCAACGTGCCGTTCCCATTCCAGATATTCCCGGCCTATCATAATACCTTGAAAATGGCACCATCTCTCACCTTTCCCAGCATTCCAACGTGATAGTCCCATTCCATAATTCTTCCAGCGTACCTATATACCTACTGTTGTAAAATGGCACCATCTTTCACCTTCCCAGGATTCCAACGTGCCCTTCCTATCCCCCCATCATTCCTCAAGTACTCCTATTCCCCGGCCGATGACGATATCCCTTCATCACCTGCCACGGTTCCTTTACCCACTGTTTTCTTCTCTCGGTTACTGAACTTGGTCACACGGGGTCGCTTTGTTTTATATTTAGAAACATCTTGCCCCGTGTAAAAGACTCCTGGATGGGACGGTCAGCTCTCACGCAAGATTGTGATCAAATCTTTTCTGTGGCAGCAAGTTACGTAAGCAGTTTTTACTGGTGTAGAAGAGAGAGAGAGAGAGAGAGAGAGAGAGAGAGATAGAGTAAGAGAGGGAGAAAGGGCGAGACATAAAATTAAGGAACTATTTTCTGGATAAGTTTAAATGTGTGTTTTTTGAGTAATGTAGACGGGTAAGGCCATTGAGTATTCATGGAAACTAAACATGGATTTTTCCTTTCTTTACTCCTCTTTTTTTTTCAGTCCCTACTTGACATCATGTGCGCTGTTGTGGATTTTTAAAGTAACTAGTTTACCAATGTTAGTTAAAAACTCAAATCAACGCTCGGTGTTTTAACCCAGCAGCGCACACTTCGTTCACTGGTTCACATTTCAAGTTCTGATAAATTTTAATTGGTGTCATATTTCATCGAGACAGCTACGAACACCACGAAGTGTATACTTTTTTGTGTATTTATTTCTTATTGAAAATTAGTACCAAACATTATTATTTATCAAGATAACAGGAACTATTGTAATCTATCCATACTGAAGAGGGTGGTAATGCAGTTTTGGCGTATGTACTGTATATAAAATTATACTGTAATACGTTTAATATCTCCTTCCCCACCAAGCTCGGTAACACAGCTGTGCATTATTGTATAAAACACTCTGGTAGTGAATGATATAGTAGAGGTCGTCGTAGTACCAGATGGTGAGGCCGAGAGTGGCTTTGTGAATACTGTATCAAAGGACGTTAGTGTTTGTGGACGCCCAGGCAAGCTAGCTTTAGCAGGTCTGGATACACACGAGATGAATTTACGAGGTATGTATTACAGTACACGGAGCTGAGTATACAGAAGCTTAAGAGATGTTAGAATGTATATATTTTAGAACCTAATAAATGAAATCTGACATTACTGTAAACACTAAATCAGTGGTTCTCAACCTTGTTTGCCCCATGCACCCCTTTCACCATATGTCAGAATGTCATTCCCTCCTCCTTTCCAAGATTGTCTGCCTCAAAAAGTGCATTCCAAATAATATGCATATAATACTGAAAATCCTTTATTTTTTTCCATATTAGTATCAGTTCCCCCCCCCCCCTGAAAACCGGAGGGGGAAATTCCCCCCTGGTTGAGAACCCCTGCACTAAATGAACGACACACGAGGTAGTCACCGAGTTTGATATGATTACCGGAACTTTACATTGTTTCGGAGTCAAGTCAGCAGCTTACTTAATAAATTAGGAACCACAGAGAAACCGTATGTTAATTAATCAGGTGTAGCTATAGACAAACATTACATATTTGCACCCAAGACGAGGCTTAATTATTTAAGAGACTATTTTTTCCCTCACTCTAAACCTTTCTGGGAGATTAATGAAGGCGTATAAACTATTTTGTAAAGGTGTATTAGTATAGAACCTGAAGAGGGTTTCGTTTCACTAAGTCTAAAAATCATAGCGATAGTTTTTTCAAAGGTCGTTTATGAATAGGGGAAGACTCCAAAGGATAACCCGGTGAAAGAGGTGAATGAGGTAGAGCTGTTTCAAACCTCCAGGTAAAGATTAGATTACTCTCAGGTACTTCCCTTTATGACGGTTAATTACTGAGGAATAACTTAGCATCCTAAGACTTTTTTTTTTTTTAGTTCTGTCATTTATATAATAGGAGATCACAAGGAGAAGAGAAGATCTTTTCTGAAGTATAAAAGGAGGAGGGGGTGGAAGAGGAGGAGGGGTGGAAGAGGAGGAAGGAAGGAGGGGTGGAAGAGGAGGAGGGGGTGGAAGAGGAGGAGGGTGGAGGAGGAGGAAGAGAAGAGGAGGAGGGGGGAGAGGAGTGGGAGGAAGAAGAGGAGGAGCGGGAGGAAGAAGAGGAGGAACGGGAGGAAGAGCAGGAGGAGGAGGAGGAAAAGCGGGAGCAGCAGCAAGAGGAAGAGCAGAAGGAGGAAGAGCAGGAGGAGGATGATGATGTTTATGATTAATATAAGGAAGACTGGTAAAAGAAAGGACACGATAAAGATAGGTAACAAATACAAGACTCGTCATAAAGTAGACAATAACGTAGGTAAGGTTAATATAATGCTTCCATTGTATATGATAATACCTTCAGTAATTATTAAAATCTTTTGATGGATTATCCGGATAGTGATGTTTAAGTGAATGATGATTATCCGGATAGTGATGTTTAAGTGAATGATGATTATCCCGATAGTGATGTTTAAGTGAATGATGATTATCCCGATAGTGATGTTTAAGTGAATGATGATATCCCGGGACGAATTATCAATACAGTGGTGACTGAATGAAGTAGCCATGTGATAGTTACTTCAGGAGTGAACTATGTATAACGGAATAATAAGACAGTTGATAAAGAAATAAAAGAAATGAACAACATGAAAAGTTACAAAACAAGCAACTGGAACTTAAGTGAATAATTTAAGAAGTGTGACCGAGACGATTAACATCAGCTTACGGTATTACTGGTGATAAACGAGAGACTAATGTGTAATGGGCGAGGTAACAATTTATTATATAAAACTGGATTACCAAAATCTGATAAAATTCATGATGTAAAATTAATTGATTAATATAAGGGAGAATAATTTCGAAAGTAAACAAACGATTAATTTAGGAGTAGTGTTGTTGAGAAAGAACAAAAAAAAAAAAAATTGTTTTCGAATGTGAAAAGATAAAGAATATTAGTAGTAAGGTGTATATTATGTAAACTCGTATCATAACAAAGTTGGGACGTTTTCAGGGGCCAAGGAAATTTCCTGTCTGTCTGCCTCACCAAGTTAGTCAAAAGCTTGTAGGAGTGGCTTAATATCCTGCATTAGCTGAGAATTTATTTACATGTACCCAAGAAAAGTAGATGGTACGAGAGTGTGTTAAAGTGCTGAGGATATTGGTGATGATGGAGTTATCAAGAAGTAAACGAGGAGATATTGGCCCAACAAGTGCTCACGCTACCACACTTTTGCATTAGTCGTGTTGACTTAGTTTAGTTTGGGGTTCTTTAAGAGGTGGTTGCAAAGCTTAGGAGAAAGGAATTAGCTTGAGGAGAAGCACTCTAAAGTTAAGTATAACCATGGAAAGTTTGTCTTAATTTACCTCAATTTACTCAGATTGACTCACTTTAAGAGCATTAATCATTGGCTGGTCGAGTAAGCTGATTGAGCGAGACTTGACTTAGGGATTCTTCTCCTGGTAATGTTAAATTAGCGATTTTTTTATTTAGTCTGGAATGATTTAAGGATACTTGATTTAACGAGGGTTAATTCAGCAAATGTTTACTTACCGAGAATTAGGTTGAAGATGATTCACATAACGAGAATTGACTTAGCAAGAATGGGAACGGATGGTGTAGGTTTATTCAAGTTAAACTTTTAAGAAAAAATACTTGACTTGGTTGACATTAACGAACATTGACTCAGGAGGTTTGGCTTCACAGTAAATGCTGTTTGACCTAAGATGTAATGAATCGATTATATTTTGATTAAAATTATCATCATCGATGTCAAAGATACAAAGATCATCACAGACTTCCACATTGCCTTCCTGAATGTTATAGGATTCCAAAGATCTTACTCTGAGGGAAATTTATAATTATCTTATGGTACAACACGATCGACACTTAATATGAAGGACACAGGTAACGTTTCAATCAACAGAGGTGCCATCGTGTCTGAGGGACGGCGACCACGGTCATTATATTCTCACAGACTACAATATCATTATGTACTATGACTGTTAATATCGAATTTCGTCTTCATTAATATTTATTCAGTGTCAATTACTGTTGTATACAATGCCTTGCTGATTAACAATATGGTGCTCACTGTATGGTAATTAAAGGCTGATGCGTCGTTAAAAGGCCATTAAAGACACGTGTGTTAGTAAGTGCTAATTGATGGTATGACGTATTGTCTGATAGGGAACCTGGGCTAAGTATTATATTATTCACTGAACTTATGTACCTAATCTATTTTTCCTATTTAATAATAATAACAACCAATAATAACAACAATAACAAAAATAACGATAACGATAACGATAACGATAACAATAACAATAACAATAACAATAATAATAATAATAATAATAATAATAATAATAATAATAATAATGAGAATCAAAGCTACGGGCAGACGTGGAGGTAAACAGCACATAATATTATCATACTTATTGTCATTCCTGATTTAAGAGCCACGTAAGTAATGGAGCCAAGCAGGAGCCTCAGCAGCGGTGGGCCAGTGAAGGTCACCACTATGGGGGGGTATTCCTGTATTAGCTTTTAAATTCTGGTTCTGTATAATAGAAAAGACTTAACACATACACGAATATAATTATCACACACACACACACACACACACACACACACACACACACACACACACACACACACACACACGAAAATACATCGACAAATATACACATCAAAAACACTTTAACCTAACATGAATAAACTTAAAACTCACATACACGCATATACATGGAAGACATTAAGAAATACACAAACATACTCAAGAAATACATAGTAAAAAATGTCCCCGAAACAAAGACGTACAGATATAGATGTACTCATTAAGCACTCACTCAGATAAACAATCAACATATTCATACACTCATATATATATAAACATATACTAATACACACATTCGCATTTAATATATTGGCACATAATCATGCCTTCGAAACACACACACACACACACACACACACATTAAGGCCAGTACATTGTTTTCACGAAGAAGTAAATACAACTCGTATTATTTTCACGAAATGGAGCATAAAATTGTCGTGCTCACATTCTCGCTGAATTTTTCTGTTAGGTCTGCATTATATAATGGCGTGTCGGTGTGGAGCTGTAATGGAAAAAAAGGTTTCTTGTGTCACAAGGTTAAAGTATAGTTTAATGATGTCAGCGGCAGTTATACCAACCAATGAATAATTTAGTTATGTTTTAACACGAGTAGCGTCATGAACTATTCTCATTACCAGTTGGGTTTGTTCTCATATATATATATATATATATATATATATATATATATATATATATATATATATATATATATATATATATATATATATATATATATATATATATATATATATATATATATATAATTATTGACATATGAGAAAAAATATTAAATCGAAAAACAACATAAAACACGAAACTCGGTGATAAATTGGGGAGATTAGCATACGGCCTTGTTCCCTGGTATAGCTTGAATGCGTCCTCAAGTTGATTTACAAGACTGATTTACATACATTTAAATTCCCAAACTCAGCCCTAATGAGGAGGTCGATTAGCGACTAGAGGAAGGACAGGCTTCTTCTGATCACCTCCACACTAATATATATATATATATATATATATATATATATATATATATATATATATATATATATATATATATATATATATATATATATATATATATATATATATATATATATATATATATATATACACACTTTGTCATAAGAGCTAAACTACACACTAACAGCCATGAAATATTTTGACCCAATTTAGTAGAAGATAGTGCTATTGTACTAGTTACCTCAACAAAGATGATCTAGAAAAATGACAAATTATCCAGACCAGACAACGATTTATTCGCGCTTGATTGTTTTCGTGATCAAAGTCATCAGACATCCATGACCACAACCAGAAACACATTTATCAACCAGCAAATCGGGATGAATGATACCAAATGCCAGGCCAAGAAAATGAAACACAGCAAATCACTCGTAAAACATTTCGTTAAGAATTATTTACGACTCTCTTTTTATCAACACAACAAAATAACTATAACAAAACTGGATATTTTAATTGACAAACCACTAGACTATGATTTAATTTGGCTCAAGAAGTAATCGGAGTTCTCAGCCTTACATAATAAAATAAATATTCACCAACTTCCATTTTAGACTTCTGACTTACCACAAAAGTAATCATTTACAGTCATTAACATTCCTACTAACCTACCAGCACTACCACCACAACCCCCAAAACTACCCTAAATCACAGGTTTTTACCATTATCTACCTGCCACTATCTACCATAAAATACATCCATCTACCACCATAATTTACTATCTACCACCACCTTCACCACCCACCTTATTTCACACCCGCCCACCCACCATAATTTACACCCATCTACCGCCCACTAACATCTACCACTCAGGAGCCAGCACCTGGGTCTGACAGCTGCCGTCATCCACACATTCTCCAGGATGTTGACTGAGAGAGATCTGTTAATCGGCGCGTCACACTCCATGATGATCTGTTAATTCCGCGTCACGTTATGAAGACAGACGAGCAGTTCGGTGAAGCGCAAGGGACTAAACGTCTGCGTGCAGGATTACGCCTCCGCTGCGTACGAATATTGTATGGATGAGTACGCTGCGTTCCTGAGTCTGCGTTCAAGTTTATGTCGGAGCTGCGTAAGTAGATTATGTTAAATTTGAGTACCGATTTACGTCGGAATTCGGTGCGAATACGGATGAATAAGAAATGCACGGCCTATGAAACTATTTTCCCAAGTTAGGGCGATTTTGTTTAAATACCCATTAAAATAATGCTGCATAATAAACTGTTTTGATCAGATGACAGTACCCTCGAATGCTTTCCTGATGATATCCCCAGCCAGAATGAGGAGAGGCTCAGATCACCTATTGCCTGATCCAGTTCACCACTAGGAAAACGGGCGACGCACAGACTCGTACAAGACACACTAGTTCAGCTCAACGCCCGTCACACAGACCGGCACCGGACTCGTGAATTCTGAGGTAATCCATTAAAAGCAAAGAATAGTACTTACCATAATATGTATATATTAAAATTTTATTGGCATTATGTTTAAACAAAATCCGTTGACACTGAAATCAGCCATTCGTTCCTGAATTAATAGGCAGAAAAAATCCTCCGACAGGAGTAGTCAGTGGCCGCATCCTATACTGACGGATCTGTTCCTCCCGCTTAATATGTTAATTAACATTAAAGCTATGAAGGAAGAGTCCATCACGCTAATACATTTATATAAAATAATTCACTTTTAAATGAGGAACAATAATATATACGAAGTTTTGATGGATCGATTTATATTAAACAACAGCGGCGTCTTCGGTGTATTAAACCCGTCACGATGGAGAAACTGGTGACGTCATAATCAATTTATTCGGGTTTCCGTCCGTCTGTGTGTGTGTGTGTGTGTGTGTGTGTGTGTGTGCAGGATACATCTCAACCTGGATGACCGATTGCATTATGATATAGAAGTTGTTTACTTAATAGGAGATGAGAAAAACATGAGAAACCATAACTAATCTACCATAATTGAATAATATCAGTTTACCTATACATTTTTTTCGTACAAGTACAGTACACACAAACGCTCAAGCAAATAAAAACGTGAAAACACGCGCACACACACACACACACACACACACACACACACACACACACACACACACACACACACACACACACGCACGCACGCACGCAGAAAAATAGATGGACAAACTTCACTATAACTTGCCAAGTAGTTGAAGTGTTGGCAAATAAAGAAACTATTTAATTTTGGCGAGAGTAGGTCAAAGGTCAAGGTCTCAGCACTAGCGGTCAGAGTTCAGCACAATATGTCCTGATCTCTCATGAAGTAGAATTTACTAACTCCTGTCGGCTCCCTCAAACAGGTCGATCTGTACCCGTCTATGAGAACTTCCTACCCTATACATCTAACTAACCTTGTCAGCAGCTTAATTTAACAAACAAAAAACCAACACCAGCTTTTAAACTTGGTCTATATATTCACCTTAACCCCACACCTCCGCCAGAGCTGTTGTGTGTTGACGGTGAAAAGGTCTGAGTTCTGGAACATAGTGTTGTGTATGGTACCACCCGGTGAATGATGTCTCACTCGAGGGTAGTCTGGTTAACATGGTATTCTTGCGAGTATGTTTATATATGCTGCTCCAGAAGAACAGTATAACGTGTACTCTCTCTCTCTCTCTCTCTCTCTCTCTCTCTCTCTCTCTCTCTCTCTCTCAGCAACAGCAACTCTTTTTTTTGTATGTTAATGCCTCCTCCTCTGTCTTAATTCACATATATATATATATATATATATATATATATATATATATATATATATATATATATATATATATATATATATATATAAAATAGATACATAGCCTATGCATTCCAACCCTCCACACACACACACACACACACACACACGGACCAGCGGTAGGAACAGCATGCAGCAGGAACAACATACAACAGGGACAACATACAGTAGGAACAGCATGCAACAGGAACAGCATACAGCAGGAACAGCATACAGCAGGAACAGCATCCAGCCCTTTCCCCGTGTGTTACAGCTTCGCCCTCAATCGCCTTTATCTGCCTCCAGTGAATCCTCTTCCACATTTGGGCAACTTTTTACAACTTCTCCACCATTTTTTCGGCTCATCCTCCCCAAGTTTCACACTTTGTCAAGTCCCTCGTTTCTCAGCCGACCTCCAACCTTTTGTGGGGTGTTTTCAACGATACATAAATATAGCTTCTTTTTTACGTTTCCCTCTACCACACGGGCTTGTGTACGTGTGTGTGTGTGTGTGTGTGTGCTTCTATACCGATCTTTTTTTTTACTACCTTTGTATTAGCTTTATGACTTCTTATACCTGTTTCTCAGCATTAAATATTCCTACCCTGTGTCCTACTTATCACTGCTCGACAAACTATAATCTAAAGATATTTGCCTCTTCAAAACCAGTCCCTCATCTCCCAAACTAACCTCTCTAGTCAACTTATCTGTAAATTTTTTCATTTAATCTTTTCTACTGTTATTTCCATTATCGGCACACCAATGAAAACCAACCTACAATTCACTTTCCTTTTAATCCGAGCAACACACATCATTCTGTACGTGGTCCTTTCAATTAAACTTTATTATAGTTCGCCATTTGTTTTTTTCTTATTTCTCTCCATTCATCTAAAACACCAACTCTTTTGATAATATATTTACCATATTCTATAACCTAAATAAATAATACATTTTCCTTTTAGCCACAATGTACTTGCTAAGAATATCTTAAGTGTATTTCAGATTGTCAACTACAGTGCCCCTGAGAGGGTACACTGTCTAACTCAGTTAAAAAGATGTAAAACTTTTCAGCATTATGCGGGATGTCATGTACAACAGTGGTGGGTATTTCACCACAAGTATGTGCCTGGATGCATACTGATACAACTCTCCAGGTTTTACATGCAACATATTTCTTTGAATCTATACATATATTGTATCCCTGTATGTATACATGAATACATCGTTCCATCTATTTTCAAATATATCTTATCGAGTAATCCGTCTATGTGCGCGTGGTTCCTTGTGCATGCATGTGTGAATATAAAAAGGTTACGTCATTCACAGTCAGTCACATGTGCTTCCCAGAGAGACGATTTCTGATCACAGCACCACACGAGAGAAGGTCGCTGCTCCTCACTGCTACAGAGTTGCCACAATGCAAGAAATTCTACTCTTCACTGGTAGCACCATGCTCTATAACACCTCTGCTGGGTGCACGGTTCTTGCGGCGCCAAGCCCTCCCTCTAACTCAATACAAACACGACTTCTGACGTTCTTGCCTCAAATGTGATTTACTGAAAATAGATGTCTAAACATTTGCGTCAGTCTCCCTCTTGAACTGCGCGAGTTGCTTGAAGTTACAGCATCATTTATTGTGCATTTCCTCCTGACTCTACAACTTTCTTCCCATCCTATCTCTTACTTTTATTTCAAAGATTCTCTCACATATTTTCCGCCCGGGAGAATCGCTCGGGGAAACGTGAGGACAAATGGTTTTAAAACTTGCCCTATTGGGAACTTTTAGGGTATGTCAGTTTTGTCTGTACGGTATTCATTACTTACCCTGCCTCTGAAACTATCTTTGTATTACAACAAATTATATATATATATATATATATATATATATATATATATATATATATATATCATGTTTAACGTTTTAAGGGACTCTTCTGCTGCTTTCATTCTTCTCTTAACTTCACATTTTCTGGAGAACAATGGTATATTTGCCCCCTCGCTTTAAAATTTCCCTTTCTCGATAGAATATTATTTAATTGTTGAATGTTTTAATTATTTATTTGTTTATATGCTGTTCATATCTCGGCTCGGCATTCTTTTTCTTATTCGTCTCTTTCTTCACCCGCGACTACTCTCCACCGCCGACTGTCTTCCCAACGTTATTATGCGAGTGCAGTTTTTGTGGCAGCTTTTGCCACATCATAAATCCGCGATGTTTCCCCTTCCCTGCTCGCTGCTTACCATACCAGCTGCATTCATCACACTAGATTTAAAACGCCTCCCGAGTTCCTTACATCTTCTCTTGTGCATCAGGAGACTACCAACTTATGATCATGCATTGCTATTATTTCTCTTTCTCACTCCTCTTTCATGCTAATATTTTCTCATTCTTCTTTCATTCGGACATTATGAGGTTTTCTTGGTATTTACTACAACAAATGTACGTATTCTATATTCTCATGACCTCCATCAGTCCAGTATTGTATGGCGACCTCTCCCACTTACACTACCAAACTCTTTTGTATCAAGTCTTCGCTGTTCATTACCTCCATATTTCCCAAGACCACAGTCATAAATAGCACAAATAGAAACTAGTCTTTATAAAGCTAAATACTTCATCAACGAAATAAAACATTTTGCGAAACTAAACATTAGTGCAATAGAATCAAGATATCAACCCATAACGAAAGCATTATAATTTACCAAGTATTTTCACATCCCTGAATGCCTCACACGTTCACCTTCTTGAATAACTTGATTCGTAGATGAGATTCCCGTCTTCACCCCTCTTTCGACCAGGGCAATTCAGGACAAGTCCAGTTAATTATGAAAGAATATTTAACCTCTGCTTCCGAACTTTTGTGTCTGCGCGCGCCCGTGGGAGCCTGCTAGCACACGCCCGTAGGGACCTGCAAGCGCGCGCGCCAGTTTGTGTGTGTGTGTGTGTGTGTGTGTGTGTGTGTGTGTGTGTGTGTGTGTGTGTGTGTGTGTTATATCTATGAGACTTTCAAACACAGAATTTTACATTATTACAGTTCGTACTCAGAGTTATTTAATAAATAAAATTTGTTTCTGTTATGAAAATTTCAGTGTGAATACAGCGCACTGAAGGCACTCTACCCCCATACTCACCCCAACTCGAGTTTTTACTCACTCGTATCTGGGTTGACAGGGGGCCCCCGCTCATCATGTTTTGACCACGGACTGAAACCGGCGGGACCAGTGCTCTATACACGCAGTCACAAAGACAACAAATTTGGATGAGTTATGTCTACTGAATAGTTTTATATCGAATAAATTCTGATACAGTTAATCAAGACTAAGTTGGGGTGCAAGTGAACCAATGGAGGAACAGCTGCCCCCCTGATGGTGGGAGAACGGTGGACGGGGGAGTAATTAGGAATCAGCAGATATATATAAACCGGGCGTGGTAGAAATTGCCTTCAGGCAGAGAACAACTGAGACTAAAGTTGCAAAGGAATACAACTTGAGTTTGTGTTCTTGTTTGTAAAATTACAAAACTGTAGCATGAATGTGAGCAACAATATGAATGGTAAGTAAAATATAGACAAACTGGAATCAACAAAATATTTACACATAGATGTATTATATAAAAGCCAAAATACTTACAACACCTCTCACACAATTACAGTCATCCACTTATTTTTACTTTCAACGTAGCCTAAAATACTGTTTATCATCCATAACCATCAAAATAAAGTAGAAGTATAAGTCAAGAAGGAGGAAAAAGTTAGAGAAAAAAAGGGGAGGAGTCTACGAGAGGACATCCTGATATCATAGAAAAATGGGAAACATAGGTATTTGTAGGACCACTATAGGGGTCGCTGTGTGTGTGTGTGTGTGTGTGTGTGTGTAATAATAATAATAATGATAATAAACGGTTTATTAACAGAGTTGCAGCCGGTGGCTGAAAATATACAGACTTACATTTGATTTAGACATAATGATATAATATGCATTGAATACATTTACAGGGCTGTACAGTACATAAATCAGGAGTTGTTTATTATTTTAACAATAGATGGGATGGTGCTGTTCTTATATCTATCGGTGCGGGCTCTTATGGGCTGAATTTTGTTGTAGTGACGGACTGCGCGAGTTGGGTGGGGGGCTGCAGGTGGCAGGAGGTGGCGAGGGTGTGTGTGTGTGTGTGTGTGTGTGTGTGTGTAAACGATTTCCATAATCAGAATCAAAACTAGGAATGAAAATTGAGTACCTTGTGTATTTTTACCCAGGTGTACCGACACAAACATATATGTGCATGTTTTTATGTATACACATACACAACTCATAACATTCTTCGAGCATAACATACTTCTTTCAGAAATTTTGCAGGAAGGCTAAATATTTTTTTCAATTGTTACATAACTTTCTCCAAATTAAACAAACTTATTAGAAACATTAACTAATATTACATCAAAACGACTATTAATAAACCCCTTCATAAATCTTCGAGAGAACAATGACTAGTTAATGAAAAGTTGTCAGCATTAACTCAGAAGGTGTATATGCAGGACGTAAATAAATCTAAGATGTGTTGGGTAATGTGAGTGGTATGTGCTTGTGGCGCGTCAAGGAGACCGTGACGTTAGCGGGCCGGGAACAAGGTAGAATTAATTTCTTCTCTGTTCGTCAGTCAGGAAAGGTGTGCTTGGAGTGAGAGATAATAAAACAAATAAAAGAAAAATTACAGAAAAAATGATTAAATGAAAAGAAAAAATATAAAAGAAAAAAGGCAGCCATGGCAACAACATTTGACGGTTAAGAACCTGGACGCGGACTAACGGGGTGTTGGTAAATTAGACTTTTCTCAGAACTGATATTATGAAAAATAATCTATCTCTACCTCACTTTATCTACGACATAAAAATCTGTCAAAAGGGCATCTAAATTGTGCTTAGACTCAAGTTTTAACACGATGAGTATCACTTAATCGAATCACCTGCAAAATGTATATCAACGTATACGAAATCTAGACGACACAAATCCGGACTCCCAGCACACAACGATGTAATTCAACCACTTCAATCACTGCCGAGGTTAAATTTCGCGTGGGAGGCGTTAGGAAGGAAGAACAACTTGCTGAAATATGGTAAGGGTGAGAACGACCTTGGCAGAGAAACTAAAAAAAGTAAGAGAAGTTAAAAGACATTTGGTGGACGTGTTAAAGGTGTGAGCAGACAAGTGAAGGCGTGGATAGGAACATGGGAGAAGTGAGAGGAAGTGGGAGGTACGGGTGGAGACGTGGGAGGTACGGATGTAGGACGTGGGAGGTGTGGGTGGAGACGTGGGAGGCGACGGGTGGAGACGTGGGAGGCACGGGTGGAAACGTGGAGGCGCGGGGTGGGAACGTGGGAGGGTGGGAGGCGCGGGTGAGGACGTGGGAGGCGCGGGTGAGGACGTGGGAGGCGCGGGTGAGGACGTGGGAGGCGCAGGGTGAGGACGTGGGAGGCGCAGGTGAGAATGTAGGGAAGGCGTAGGAAGCCGTAGAATGCCTCAGATGGGGACCTAGCGCCAGGCAACAGACGAGGAACAGGGCCATGATGGATCACAGTCCTGGCCTCAACTGATCCCTGGGAAGTGACGCGAGTTAACGGCGACTGGCTAGAAAGTCTAATTTACCGCTACTCGTCTCTGTCAGGTGTCTAGGAAGCCACCCCTCCCTCATACTGGGAGGGGGGGGGCTGGAGAACCTGGAGAGGGAATGAGAAGCAGAGAGAGATAGTGGATGGTTGGGGAGAGCACTTGGAGGCTGGGGGAGACTGAGGGAAGATAAAGGAGGTGCTGGAGGGATAGAGAGGGAATGGGAAGCTTGTAAGGGGAATGAGAAGCAAAGAAAGATGGTGGATGGCTGTGGAAGCCACTAGAAAGTCGAGATGCTGGGTGGATAGGAAGGGAGTGAGAAGCTGTAAGAAGCAGTGGGGGGCTGAGGGAAGCAGGTGGTATGGTGGTGAGGGCTCAGTGAGAGGTGAAGGTAAGGAATAATGCTGAGGAAGTAAGGAATTTGAGGGTACACCAATCATGATGATGCCCAAGTAAATCAGGACAGAATAGCTACTTGATATACAGTGTATATCAAAGTAAAGCGATCGAGTTTTTCTCCTTACGCTTTTGACTGCACATATTTATATCCTAACATCCTCATTAATAGTCTATATTCTACGCCTCTCTTCCTCTCCTCCAATACTCTTGCACATCACCATTTCTTCTCCCACTTCATTAATGCTATTTGACATATACACCCCATGAACAACCTCTTTGTGTTTACTGCCCTATAGCTCCGATTTTCTCCAGGCAAGCTTTCTTCCCCTTTATATCCTCCCAGAGTCTTCCTCTTCGTCCGTGTCGTACCTCGCCCATCACAGCTGACAAAGATACGTCTTTATATCGACGAATAATGGAAGTCCGCTGTAGCTGGGCGGAGTTCCCAGGCAGAAAGCATCATGAAAGACGTCTCCACTTCTCAGCTGTCTCTCCTCATGACTCCCTTCGCATCTCCAGTAGCTGACGGAGGTGCTGACGGATGCAGGGGAGATTCTGCGGATACTGGTAATTCCCGAGACATTTTGAGAGACCCGGGTGTTCCAACGGGAGGGCGGTGGAGGGGTCCTGGATGGTTTTTGTGGTTCTGTGAGATTCTGCGAAGTCGCGAATTGAGTCCGAGAGATTCTAATGCATAAAACCTGGTTGCTAAGACCCTAATATATATATATATATATATATATATATATATATATATATATATATATATATATATATATATATATATATATATATATATATATATATATATATATATATATATATATATATATATATATATATACTGTATATATATATAATTTTTTTTTTTTTTTTTTTTTAGGGACGGGAGGGTAGGTGCCAAGAGATCATATGAGATTAAATAAAAATAATAGACTCAAGAGGATTCTGCAGTATTCGCAAAGATTCTCGACATGTTACAAGATCAAAATGGTTCTAGAAACTATACCTAACTATCATACCTGCACAAGTAAGCAATGAGAGTTATCAGTTACCTACAACAAAAAATGTCAAGAAGTGTGTATGGTGAAAGATCTTGCTCCAGAGTTTTAATGTAAGAAAACCTGGAGAGAAGTGGTTACAGAGTTTCTAAAAGCTGTGTGCGTGGAGGAATTTCCATTATTCTTTATTTTTAACCGCTTCCAGGCATTAGAAATGTGCCATCAAAATTTAGTACAGGAAATCAATCTGTAAGCAGTTAAAGCCAGTCTACCCACTTAACTACATCTCCCTAATGATTATCCTAGACCTACAGTTCATGGTAATAATCACACCTTGTTAGAAAAAGTATAAACGAATCAAACAATATATCACACATGTACAGTCGCCTGCACTTATGTCTGGTACAATGGCTGGCTTGTTTTGTGAGATGTGGCAACTCTGTGGAATGATCATCTAGCATCCTTAATCTGGCTGCTTTTGCGAGGTTCCTTAGGGCCATTCCGGGAGTTTTAACACGATTTAAACATTAACAGAGATGCCACATCTCATAAAACGAGCCAGCCACCATAACAGGTACAAGTGCAGGCAACTGTACACACACAAGCATGTACACATACCCGAACCTTACCCATTTACGCACACAAATCCTAACCTTACACGCAAACATGAATTCCAATCTTACCCTCTCCACCTCTCCCCACTATTCAGACACGCTATAATTCTGTAATAAACCTGGAAATGGGAACTGAATAAACGAAGCCAAATATATTGCTTCATATGGACCACTGATAGTAGAGAGGGAGTCTGCCTTGACGTTGACATATACCATTATTTCCTCGAACAGGCCCGGGCAACCTTCCAGCGCTCGCTAACATAAATAATGTTAATCTTAACATAGGTGTTTTGTGTTGTAATATGGTAATGATGATGGTCTGGGTAAACAGGTAATTGATGATATAAATAATTAATTTTAGTCGAGTGATATGTTTGTATATTTTATTAATTAATTTATTTACTTTCACATAATCATCATCAATACCAATCTTTATTAGTACCAATATTTGTGTTGACGTAAATTCGATCCCTTACTAAGATTACGAAAATACATTTACTTACACGCTAACGGGAGCTATGACACAAGGAACAAATGTAGGCGAGGAAAGCCCTCGATTGATTGAATCTACCAGCAGCAACAGTCTGTCTAGCAGATGGTGATGAAGCAGACATACTACAGTGAAACAAGAAGACAAACAAATAAACCTCTCTCTCTCTCTCTCTCAGCTTCTACTATGATAAAACAAACACCCGACGGACCCAGGATACTCTCACAATCCCCAACAGATAAAAAATATATACATAATAAAAAATAAAGAAAGCGCGCGACGAACCGAAAAGGAATCTTCGAAGCCGGCAGATTGGATCCGCTATGTGAGGCCGGCAAATAGGTCCAGTTGCAGAGCCGGCAACTCGGTCCAGCTGCGAGGCCTGCAGGTTTGTCCAGGAGCAAGGTCAGCAGGACACGAGACAGGCATTTCTTCGTCTGCTAAGCGAGGATCGCGAAGATCAGTTTGTCACGTCCTCGATGATAGTCCGGACTCTGCCTTGTCTTGACCCCAGATTCCAAGTTATAACTCGGTCCTCGACTCCGGAAAACACACCTATTATACTTCTTTCCCCACTTTCATTATACAAGTAATTTTTTCCCCCTCTAATCATGAACAAATACTTGGTTTTTAAAGATGCCCTTGCTTAAACTCATCATCTTTTTTTATCGATTTGCTTACCTTACAGGTTTGTCGTCTTCATGAGAAGAACCCTCCGAAAAAAAAAGTATAATCTATCCAGATCTGCCTATACTTTCCGAAAGCAAGTTTTGGCAAATGATTTTCTCCTCTGCAGTATACACTTAAGAAGAAATACTCTATTATAATATCTAAGGACTGTGTGGTTTTAGATATAAAACTATAGTATAATAGTAAAATGTACAATGGAGCGCCACCTTCAGTTAGCAGTTAGCTTCGAACTGTCAACTCACTCAGTGAACAGCACAGGCTTTCACCGGTAGCTTAGTGGTAACGCCTCTGCCACTCCCAGTTGGTTAGAGAAGTACTAGGAAGGTATATATATATATATATACACACACACACGTGTGTGTGGGCACATGAGATTTATACTATATTAAAGGCAGCCAGCGTAAAATCATAATACTCTCATGGATAGAAGCACCGAGTGTACGCCACTAAACACATTCCTACGGCTGTGACCACCAGGTACAGTAGGGAGAAACTAACAGTGACCCTCCATGGGTAAGATATAACACTATATGCGTATATGGGCAAATTTACTAATGATAAGACTCGCTGGCAGGTTGATGACCACACACAACACCAGCAGGGTCGAGGCCTGTACCGCCCTAGGCTTAACCAGAAACTCCAGCTCTGCGGTAATGCTCTCGTCTCCAGAGACATCGTTCAACACCGTCAAGATATATATGTTTACATTCTTGTACCTTACTAGTTATAATCAAACTATATATCACCTCAAGTCTCAAAGCCTTGCGTCTCCAACAGCAATATATCAACGGAGGTTCGTTTATCAACAAGGAAACTGACGTAATTCGCATTCAATACCGTACGAATGATAGAGGGAAATAGCATGTTGCGTGTGTGATGGTGCTGGCACAGCACTCAGCCTCCTGTGCCACGATTACAGTGCCAGAGTGAGTGATACGCGGCTTTCATCTTGGCCCGCACAACAGAGAAGCCCTGCGGGGTGTGTGTTTGGTCACCCATCATCTCCAAGTTAACCGTAGCTTAACCTATAATACGTTTACGTCTTAACAAGGTGGTACGCAGTGTAGATAGATGTATATAGAAGTCACTTTTTTTGTAGGGAAAAAATATCAGGAAATGTGAATCGGATAAACAGAAAAGAAGAAACTGACAAGAGATTTAAGCGAGACAGGTATATCGATAGGTTAATTATCCAATACCAATATTATAGTTATATTAATAAACAAAAGGTTAAATGTAGATACTCATAAATAATTGAACAGGTTATAGTTAAGCTGGTCTATTAATAAACATACAACAGGACATACAAACCTCTAAAAGTTGACAGCAAGCTATTGTCATGATAATTGTACACTCTTGTTTACATGAACTGCACCATGCCTCAAAATGTGAATAATGAAGCCTCTCTAAATTACCATTCTGTCGCATGCAGCATTATGTTAGTATGTCAAAGGGTGAGCTCGGTATTATTACACACACACAGCCGACAAGGTCACGGGAGTTGGTCGGTCATTCACTGTCTGTGTGTACCTAACTGCCTCAGTCATTCATTCATTCATCATTCATTCATTCATTTATTCATTCATTCAGTCAGTCAGTCAATCACTCACTCACCGGAAAAGAGAAACACATTGTCCTTGCTATAGAAATTCACTATGAAAATCCCCCGAGAAAATATGATATAACAAGTATACTCGTTTACCTGATATGACCCTTGATTGGATATATCGTATAGAACTATAGATGAACCGTATCATTTATGCCATTGTGTTTATGTGTCAATATTTCGTTAAGGAGGAATACCTGTCAAGTGTTTCTGACGGTCTGTAAAATTGTCTTAAATGCTGTGTCTCTGTGGATATGCCATTTAAGTGGATATGTCGCTGGGAGAGAAACCCCACGACAGCAAAGAAGAGTAAAAATAAAGAAGGAGATTTGAGAAAGGTTGACAGGAGGGCGAGGAAAAGAGACCAGCTAGTGACGAGAAAGAAGAAAGGATAAACGAGAGTGGAAAGAGTGAAGGTGAACCAGTAGTGAAAGAGGAGGAGAGAGGTAGGAGGAGAAAATTTAGGAATCTTAGAAGATGGAATAAAAAAGTTTTAAAGAAAAAGCAAAAGTTTTTTCAGTCCAGCCGATACTGAAGAAGAGAAAGGACGAAGAGGGGAGGAATGCTGAAGAGAGGAAAGATAATGCAGGATGAGATGATAACTTCAGTGACAAAAAGGAATAAGGAATAAAAAGAGTGTTAAAGAGACTGAAGAGAGGTCCCCAATAGTGAAGAAGAAAGGGGAGGAGGTAGAAGAGGGGTTGGAACAAATAAAGTATGAGGAAGAAAAGTGGCGAAGGAGGAGATGGAGGAGAAGGAAGAGATAATGATGGAGGAGACTCAAGAGATGGAACCTCCAGTGAAGTGGAAGAAGAAAGGAGATAAGATGAGTGAAAATATAAAATGAGGTAAAATTGTACTCCATTCTTGGATAATTTTGTCTCATGTGAGTAGTTTAGTTAACGATTACCATTATGGATGTTCACTTTGTTTACTGCTGCGTAGGTCAGAGGTCCACACACAAGAGGAGATAATGTATATACAAGTCACAAGTTTATCAATATAAATGTGGAGCAGAGGATTTTAGAATAAGTTATCAGGATGTACTAAGGACTCAGATTCAATATGGTAAGGAAGGGATATGATGGGTGAGCAATATATATGGATTTGTTTGTACGAGGAGTATTAAGATGCACGACATGATAGACAACTAAAGGGGGTATGAAAAAAAGGTGGAAGGTGCGAGGAGGAAGGAAGGAAGGAGGAAGACAGGTCCCCATCAGTGAAATAACAAAAGAAGAAGAGAGGAGGGAGAAGAGAGGGGGAAGGAAGAGAGAGGCCTATCAGTGAAATAGCAGAAGAAGAAGAAAGAAGAGAGGAGGGAGAAAGAGGACCTCGCCAGTGTTGTTGCTCCAGCTACCCCGAGACCCAATTAGTATGCCGAATTCTCTAGGCTGTTAATCGGCTTATGTGCTTATGTACGCCCACGTGCCTCTCCCGCCGCCGACGACAGCCTGTCTGCCATACTCCGGTGGGCTGTCAAATATACCCCGGTGGACTGTCAGAGATATATACTGATACTCCAATGGGCAGTTATGTAGCTTTAGTATTCTCCTGGTGCACCAAAATATACCTCCGGGGATTATCAAAATATACTCCCGGCTGACTTTCGGATATAATCCAAGGGCATATTATTTAACTCTATTAAGACGTGAAGATAAACAACTCCTTTGAGATGTAAAATACTCACATATAGGCTATCAGGCATTCTTCGGTCGAAAGATAAGCATATTCTAGTAGGGTATATATTCCAGTCATCAGTCGAGCATACTTAGTGGCATATAATCAAGCATACTACAATGTATAGCCAAGAAAATAACATTCTGGTTGATTTTCAATTCCTCTCTGAAGGATTATCATACATACAGTCCGCTAGTGGACGTGATTTCTGTCATATGCACTCTAGTGGACGTGACATATATACCAATGCAATGTTTAGATATGCCTCTCGCTCGACTGTTAAGCACTGTGCCACCAGGTATAATCCGGTAAGCTGTTGTCAAGCAGATTTCAGGATGGGTGGAGACTATACTGGCAGTGGGCGGGTTGGCGATGACGTGTACAAGCCGGCCCACTGATGGACTGTGGTAATCTCGGGAGAGTTGGCTGGGTACTCATCTCTCTACTCTTAACAATCATGTGAGAGGCTTTCCCCCTCTCCCCATCTAGGCCTCTACCCCTTCTCTCTCCCCACTACAATCCTTCAATCCACTCCCTATAACCACCCCCTCTATTTCCCTCTCTCTCCACTACCTAACCGTATATAGATTGTAAAGTTTGCAATACTACCGAGCTATTTACCACAAGCAGGATTATTTATAAAGTCATTGATCCACTTACCATGATTATGAGTTATTTATAATGATCCACTTATCATGGTTAGGATTTATTTACAGTCATTGATCCATTTACCATGATCATGAGTCATTTACAAAGTTATTGATCCATTCACCATGATTATGAATCATTTACAAAGTCATTGATTCAGTTACCAAGATTATGAGTTATTTACAAAGTCAATAATCCATTTACCATGATTTAGTTATTTACAAAGTCATTGATCCATTTACCAAGTTACTAAATAATTTACATTCCCGGTAATTTAAGCAATATTGCTGAATCATGTATATTTACACGTGATAAGTTAATAATTTCATTGATTAAGTATCCAAATTCTTTATGAATTACCGAGAGGCTACAGAGTGAAATATTCAGAACCAAAATAATCATCATTACGGTATAAATAGAACTAATATGAATTGGTTTATGAATAACATATGATTGCTGCGTGTATAGCTCGGAATGCACGACGATCATCATAGAAGTGTGTCACTGTGTTCAGAAGTGTCTCAGAAATTGTTTTTTGTTTTTTAATCGCCACAGGTCGCCTCATATACGCGCGCTCATCTAATCGCCATAGATCGCCTCTGAGAACCAATTCACTACTAGAGGGGAAACAGAGAACCATCTAGATATAATTGAGGTCAGTAACTTTGTATGTCAGCTACGTAATCAGAAAACGGAAATTTACCCCCAAATAGGTGAGAGGGATAAGTTTATACTCTTGCCCGCTGTACAAGGTGAGGCACAGGGCGTTACAGGTATCCAAAAGGGAAACAAAAAGAGGAACCCTGAGGCAGTTAAGTTTTTAGGGTCAAAAGATCAAAGGTTCGAAAGGTCACAACTTTGATCAAGGTGTTTAGTGTTCGTCGAATGCCTCTCGTTGCGCCATGTGTATTCTAGATGGTTGAGGGAGAGGATGAGGGTTGGTGGCTTCTATGTCCTCTTCCTGTGTCGGTGTTCTGAGTGAGCTAGTACGTCCCACAGAGGCAGTCCAGTTAGTTCTAAAACCCTTCTACTATGTCTGTGTGATCCTTCCATTACTGATAGTATTTTGAACTCATGTTAAAATAGCTAATTTATTTACACATAGCCATATATTTCACTGCAAGGGTACCAGGTTTCGTTAACGATAATTGCACACGAAGATTCTCATTCAGGGTTGCAAGAGTAAACAGACTTTCAATATTGATGGCCACCTTCATCTATAAGATTTACTCTTAAGATAATCTAAACTATTCTTGGCTACGGTCCTTTTACAAACAGTACAGCAACAACACAACAATAATCAAAGAAATCTTCAGCGTTACCAAGGCCTTCAGCTACCACTTTTACTAAAAAAAAAAAAAACGAGTCCACTGAACCTTCGTCAGCAGTATGGCCGCTACCCGGGAAGTGCGAGGGTCGGCAGTCATCGGATGCTAATTTATTCGACCTACCTCACCCCACCATCTCCATACTTTTTTATGTCTCCCCAGACACGAGGTGTGGCATATTGTTTTTGCTGTGTTTCTTCTGCTTCGTTTCTAGTTTGCAGAGACGTACAGCTGAGGGTTATTCTTTTACGTACAAGCTGATCGTATCGAACTTGTTGAACTTATATTAAGATGCATCTGTTTAATATTAGACTTCAATCATACCAAATAGTATTTTGTACAAAGACTTCACTATATAAGCTAAGACAGTTTAGATTACCAAGGTTTTCATCCAGCCACCACTTTCAAAGAGCTGAAAACTACATATTAGTAACAACTTCCGAAGCGAGAAACACCATCATAAGAAAGAGGTTTAAAAGGGGAAGAAAAAGCTGATTTAAGGTAAAAATATATTCATGAAGGACAACTTTTAGAAGGATAAGTCAACAAAAATCGTTATATTCTATCTTAGCAGCACAGGGAATTATCTATCTCGGGTGTGTAGAGCGAGGCGTGGGTTATACAGTCTCATCGCCTTATAAGGGGCAGCATCCGTTCTACAGGCGTCCTCTAGATGTTTATTCATGGGGTGTGGGAGGGTACAGGGTTGTGGCTGCTGAGGTGTGAAATCTCACGCTAACAGGCCGAGGTAAACTGACGCTCTGAGGCCGGACTCTCAGACATGTGAACATTCCTCTTAACTGAAGATACGTGAACCTAACTGATTAAATTAAACTACAATATAAAACTACATGTAACATCAACAATTCTTACATATTGTATTAAGTTTGTCTCCTTAAACTTAATAAAATCTCAAGAATTTTAATGTGCATTTCTCCATACTACTTTGAGTACGAATACACATTTATTGTATATACGATAAATTTCAATTTTTGTTTCGTCTTTTTTACACTATTTGCGCAGTAACGTAATTATGACTGTTTAATTGTTTTATTATCCCCAGTTAAGTGAAGACATTTACATAAAATATCATAAGAATATTGATCACATAGTACTAGAATGACCTTGTGTGATTCTGTATACGGTATGAGGTGTTCTGTCAAGAGGTTCTTTTGAAGGGTAGTCATCTGTCTTTCCTCTTTTTACTTCGTCAAATATTTATAGTAAGTTTCAGTTTGCGTGAGAATGAGAGATCCATTCCATCGATCATAACTCCCTTTCTCACTTCACTTCCTGTACAATAAACACTGGAAAATTGTCTTGTATACTACTGAAAATTTAAATACATCATTTGAGAAACATATATATCAAACTATCGCTCACACAAGCCGATTAAGCACGAGCACAAAACTACTATTAGCTTGCCATTAAAACCTCTTTATTGTAAGTGAAAAGTGTTCGGGTTTAATGAAGTAGCTTTATATTCTCCTTTTAACACAGCGAGACTCAAAAGAATCTTAAGTAAAGATAAAACCCTCGATAACTTCTAAAAGCTTTTTACCGACTGATTTTACGGACTCAGTTAAGCGAATTTAGAGATAATTATTCATCATCGTCATAAATCTGTCGGGTTTATCGTGTTCGGTACGTTGTAAACACAAGTATAACTACGCACGACTTTCACTTGAATATCAACAATGTATTTGTTTACCCTATAATACCATGAATTTTCTTTAAAAATTAATGTCTTAATAGCACATTACAGAACACAAACACTACAGTACATCATTTCCCCTCACGCTATGAAGACAAACGGATCAGATGTTTGTTCTTGACTATTTTATGGTGGCCACTACGGCACACACACACACACACTGTAGACAGGAACGAATAAATAGATAAGCAAAAGCAGTGGTACAACGTCGACGACAATCCACCTGACCTTGACCATCGCTCTAGTTCCCTGAAACATGCCTGGGTCACTGCACTGCTGCTATAAAGGGAGCTATGATTCTTAAAGGGCAGCATAGAGAGTGAGTACTCAAAAGATTTACGAGAATTATGCTGCAATTTGTTTTAGCACGTTATTAAGTGTAAATTTCAAGTCAGTACATTGTTATTTTTAATGAACAAATAAAAAACTGCAGAAACACAAAAGATAATGACTAGGACATTAGAACACACACAGGTTTATGTTTGTTGTTTTCGCCATAAATTACCAAAAATTAGTTAATGATGCAAACTTATTCCCGGTAACTTATATCGGTAAAAACAAACTTATTCCTGATAACTTATATCGGTAAACACAAACATATTCCTGCTATTTAAATTTCAAATATGGTAAAACTAGTTCTGTTCCACGTGTGAGGTTATTATACTGGTAATAATATAATCAAACAAGGCTACTAACGAGGCTATTAATTAACATGTGTTATTACGATTAAGATGATCGTCCGTATGAATTAAAATCAGATGAAATTGTCCAAGGTAAAACATCACTTCAGAGACATGATATATAACAACCGAAGGACTTCACAAGCTTATGACTATCTTACCCCATTATAAAGTTTCAGGGACTAGAAATTCTGAATCTTAAGACGAAAATTTGTAGCAGAAGTGTTTGTCCAGTTAACCAAGTCCTTGAATACCTTAGGGACAGACGCCCATTATTCAAACAATAATTGGTACTTAAAAGCTTATGACAATCACCTTAATTGCTTTGTTAGAGTTTTTAATAAAGTTGCCACGCATCTATTACTGGCAACTGACATGACACACGTCCTTCTTTATGCATACACTGTGAAGAAATTTAATTACAATGAATAGACCAATAGATCAATTCATCCAAAATAAATTTTAAAAATTAAATCAACTTAATTTCAGTGATTTAGCTTTCAGAATGTGATATAAACAATTAACTGTTAGCTTGATGACAAATATACTGAGGAAAGTACTGATGTCGTCCTGATAACTTTCCATCGACTTCGGTAAACTAAAGAGAAAGTTTCATTGACGAAAAGTTAAGTCTGCTGAAGAACTAAAGAGGACTCCTTGGACGGTCACCTTTATTTCTTTTAACTCAATGTCTATGATGTCGTCGAGATGCAGGACCAGTAAGATAGGAGTCGTGTGAGTGTGTGTGTGTGTGTGTGTGTGTGTGTGTTGGTAGGTAATTACACTAGCCATTAACAAATAAAAAATCATAAGATATACAGCTCTATGGTTTTGGGATTTATTTGTATACCTTGTGAATGATAATAACAGGTCTGAGCCTCTTAGGTAAAGGAAAATATGTTTTCTCACTTACCTAAACATCACCGAAAGAAAGAAAGACGGATAAACACTACAGACCGACAAACAAACATCAAGGCCAAACAGAAAGCTGCAGATATTCATGATCGATGCTTTCTGAGCGCCTATTAACGCCATCATTCGTTTTCGCTTTTAGATTTTTCACCTGGACGATTCAAAGCTTGAGGACATTGATAAATTAAACGAGTAATTAAGGTCAGATGTGTAATGAGTAGGGCAAGACTACAGCTCGCTCTGCCCAGCTGCCTCTGCAAGCATTGTGAAGGTGGCGCCAACACAACCTCTCCACGATTTTCAAGACGTATTTACCACTAAACATTTCCATTAAATTATTATACCACAACGACTTTCTCAAACATAAGTATATTGAACAACACTATTTTAC
The DNA here is from genome assembly GCF_018991925.1 of Homarus americanus. Classification (NCBI taxonomy): domain Eukaryota; kingdom Metazoa; phylum Arthropoda; class Malacostraca; order Decapoda; family Nephropidae; genus Homarus; species Homarus americanus. Next base: position 2,534,906 of record NW_024734615.1, on the reverse strand, counting down.
AAAGACGTATTTTGCGGATTATTTCACCCAAGTAATTCGGACATGAGCGAGGTACCCTAAATAACTCGGGAGATTATTTAAGTTGCAGCCGAGTTATTTCTAAAAGTCTGGTAAATATTCCAGAAGTCATAACTAAGATTGATGGGTCACGCTCGAGTGCAGGATAAATAAAGGATACCGCGTCTGTTGTTTTCATACACACAAAACAATATTCACACACACACACACACACACACACACACACACACACACACACTTACTTACTTACTTACTTACTTACTTGAGTGATTTGTAAAAGTGCTACACATGTAATTTTTCTAGCAACAAATCAAGGAAAAATAAAATGAAATGTTTATGTCTGGAATTAAGGTTGTAAAAATGATATTGTAGCTTTAAAGTTGTCATGATAACAGTGTTAGTGTGTGAGTCTTACCACGGACTCCTGTATCTTTCACTTGACCATGAATTTGTGTCATTTTCAACAACGTATCACCGTAATGTACCTATAAGAACCGAGGGCGCAAATAAATCCTAGTAAAATGTGAGACGTATTTCATCGTACAGGTTACAGAGATGTACCTACCCGGTCATGTATTCAGAGGGTCAATATGGCGTGATATCCCAGGAGTTTTTACACATGAACAGATTTTTCCCTGGCCATTAGAACTTCATCACACATTGTAGGTTCTTGCCACTTCACCGACTCTGCTTCGTTCTTTACACCGCACCAAGAATAACAGAAATCGTAATGAGTTATAATAGCGGTTTAATAGCTTAAAAACTTCTATTAATGTTAAGCTTCGTTCGGGGTCGCCACTCCTCGTGGACTCTTAAGAGGTTCGGCCACTCTGATATAATCCATTTTAATCATCTATTATATTGATCACACACACACACACACACACACACACACACACACACACACACACACACACACACACACACACACACACACACACACACACACACACACACACACACACACACACACACACACACACACACACACACACACACACACACACACACACACTCTCTCTCTCTCTCTCTCTCTCTCTCTCTCTCTTTTCCTCATCCTGACAGCCAACTTTCAAAGATCCAGAGTGCAGGAGTAGGCTTAACAAATAACAGTAGGGTTAAGTTAAAAACTATTGGTAAATTTTTCTTTTGTCTGTGCGTCAAAAGAACACAAAACAGGAAGGTGTGTGTGTCTCTAGCTCTTGATTATTAAAGGATTTCACTCCTTACATCTATGCAAACAGAACTAAATTATATAGAAATCTTCAAAACATATGTTCCTAAACACAATGACTGATTAAACATGGTGATCACGACGACCATACATAATACTAAAATAATTCTGCCATATATTTTAAAAAATTACACTTTATTTAGAAAAAAAATTCGTGATCAAGGTAAAACCAAGAGTAACTTCATGTAACTTCAGCTAAGAAAAATTATTCTACACTCGACAAGAAAAAAAAGAAAGTATTATTTGATTGCTGATGAAAAAACCTTACACTTTCGTTCAAATATAATGGAGATTATGTTACCCGTCTGTGAAATATCACCCCTTAATGAGACGAGACGGTGGAGGATCAATGTTCCAAGTCCTAAACATTCATATAATATATATATATATATACATAGAGAGAAAGAGAGAGAGAGAGATATATATGGCAGATTTTAAAATAAATAAAAAGTCAGAAGGGACGTGGTACCCGACATCAAGATTTATAAAGCAATTTATATTCGAGAAACGATCCAAAGTTTAACAAGTACTGGTAGGACTAATTGAGTATAACGTCTGTAGGCCGCCTCGGGCTACAGATATGTTCATACTAACTACTTTCAATATTCCGAGGAAAAAGTTTGCAAACAATCATAACTTATGATGGGGCGCCTGATGTGATCTGGTTTCACTTTCCCCGTGGGCTCAGCGTCCGAGCTACACACTAAACTTTTTCTTTTTCTTTACGACGTCGCAGTTTGGATTTCATAGTCGTGGCGCAAAATTACATATAACTTTTTTCCTTTACATATATTTATACAACAGGATTAATTGATTCACATCAGTTCATATAATCAGAAACATAATACTTAGAGACAAATACAAGTGTAAAAAAATACAGAGATTTTGAAATGATAAACTAAGAAACAACTCAGGATCATGTCAAAATTTTCTTGTGCACGTAAAAATTTAAAACTGGAAAATGTTATTTTGGCTACTACTAATTGAACTACTGGTTCGATGGATTAAACTTTCGCAAAGACGATTACAATTTTTTGTTTCACGAATATAATTATAAGACTACTGTGAATAAAACTTAAGCCACTGAGAAAGTAACACGTCTGAGTTATCTCCGATTCTTCACGTTGGGTATCATCGCACGACGCCCCTTGTGGCATACGTCTGCCGGTGAGCCAACCAGCGATCAGCGACGATAACAAGTCCAATTTATGCTTCCCCAAAACTTCCCTCCGTATATCTTTTAGGCCTAAGCCAAAGGAAGTTGTCAAAGAAATTTCTCCCTATCGCTGTTCTCGTATTCAATCATAAAAATGGGAATAAAGGAAGATGTGGAAAGTTGTAAACTGCGTGTGACTCCTGCTGCTGCTCATGCTGCTGAGAAGGTCAGATAAGTTAGTTTGAGAGAAAAGGGCAGAAATATTTAACCTCAACTCTGCTAATAAGCTCTTGGAGGAACCGTGGAACCATAAACTCAGGAGGCAGAGATGCTTAGGAAAAAGTTGTGGGGGTCGATAACGGAGGAGCCCAGAAGATGATGGTAGTCAGGATTATACCGGTAGGTGATGTGGGGAGGGAAGGATATAAGAGTGAATAATATTAGGATGTTGTATTATTAGTACGTGACATATGGTGGTGGAGATTTTACCGTGGATGTATTATTCTAGAGTAGAAGCTGAAAGGTTATCAGGAGGTTACTTGATCAACATTACTAATAACATTTTAATATTTAAATTAGACAAACAGAAATCACGATATGAATTAAAAGGAACATTATAACTTTAATCATGAATGAACGACTGAAAGATCCTCACCCGCTCTTTATATTTTATTATAAAAACATTGTCCAGTTCTGTTCATACTCCACTGACGTAACTTTTGACAACTTAAGTCAATTCTCACACCCACCCACCTACACACACACACACACATATATATACTGTATATATATACATTTTCAGTTGGCTCGGAAGAGGTCTTGAATAAAGACGAGAACTAAGGTGTTCCAGTGCTTCCCTTTTCCTGTGTGGTTTTATTAATATATATATATATATATATATATATATATATATATATATATATATATATATATATATATATATATATATATATATATATATACAGTATATTATAATGTGTGTATATAGTATAAGAATACACGTGTACGTTTCTACATGTATTCTTATTTGTATGGTCATATTATATTGTATATGTACGAAAAATCTTTCACATGTGTAAATGGAATAATCGTGCAGCTGTTCTCTGTAGTACTTCCCTGGAAAAGTGACTGCGTTAGAAACTTTAATCTTATTTATTTTGATACAGCCACTCCATCATTCACGTCCCGTTCACAAACTTGGTTAACTATTCAACAATGCCAGAATCCAGGAAAAGTCGGGACTTTATTTATAGACGGAGTGTCAATATGCGACGCAAAAATTATTTACCGCATCACTGATGAAGTATCGTGATATGTACAAGATGAAAAATTACATATACACTTGAATATACAGGTAGTTGTGTGGGTTAAAAACATAATTTGTTGTACATTTTTAATAGGTGATATACAGTCGCTTTAGAATTACTCTCAGTTCAGCCGTTTTCGTTGTTCTTTTTCGACCGTGTTGCATCAGTGTACGTCAAGTAATCTTTTCATATACAATATGTTCTTGTGTTTTCTTGTTCTGAAATTATTCTAACGACAGGAACTAATATATCTTCCACAGTTGCTTCGCATCATTGTATGTTTATTTATCATCCAGAACATATAAGCTTTAATCAAGCACTGTGCGTAAAGTAATACTTCCTCGCCGGATTATAATAATAAACGGTTTGTGGGTGCTAAACCATGTGTACTGTATAATGCAGAAATAAAAAAGTACAGTATACAGGTATAGGTGGGCGAGCTGTCTGTATCGAAATTAACCTTCAGAAAATCTCTAGTATTCGTCAGATCATCTATAAGCTTATCAGATAATACTGAGAGTTAATGAAAAAACAGGAATTATATGAAATAGACGTGATTTAAAATATAGAGTAGACAGCATGCAAGAAAATTAACATAACCAATCTAAAACTGTAAAAAAAAAGACAATTGAAGAAACAATCATGAGCAATTAATCAGTAAACAACTTTACAAGAAGTCGGTAACAATAAATGAACTGAATAACTATTCAGAAGTTCGTGATACAAAAAAATATATAGAGAGAAAGGGATATAGGAAAGCCGTCAGCCGACGGCCGGGATCCTCCCCAAATTCCAGGTATTGGGGTCTTGCATTCCAGGATATTGCCTCGACTTCTCAATATGCCATGGAACTAATTGTGATGCACGAAGGGGCAGTTCCAGAGACTAGGGATGAAAGGGGTATTGCAGTAATATTTTCAGAGTACAGGTGAGGTGATGTATATGATGTACTGAATTGAATGTTCGACCAAATATATATATATATATATATATATATATATATATATATATATATATATATATATATATATATATATATATATATATAAATTAGCTGATTATTTGAGTGGACGTCAATATGACTTTGATCATAGGTAATAGTGTTAGCCTCATTATAAAATATATAAAAAGAGTGCAATAAACTAATATATTTATATAATTTGGTTGATTGGTCGCATTAGGGGGACCGTCCACATCACTTTGATCAAGGCAATGACATTATTCTCATTATACAATACGTAATGGAAAAACAAAAGTATGTTAATATGATACAGTATAGTTTAGGCAACAGTGATGTTTTTTCCAGAACTAATAAACCCTTTTTGACATTTTGTTTTAACGAAGAAGCTTCCATATTATTATTTTTTTTTTTTAATTCGAGTGATTCGTACATGAATAGAAACAAATGATCAAAGTTTTTTTTTCTAAAAAATATTCACTGTAGAACCCCATTCATTATACATAGGCCTTGGGTAGTAAATTGTAGGGTGAAGGAGTGAGAAGAAGAGAGGGATGAATAGGATGAATTAGTAAACAGGAAAAATAGGGATTATGATTAGAGGGTAACACTAAAATGGGGATAATATGAGAGGAGATACGAGAGAAGGAGATGCAGGAGAGACAGACTGAGAGGGAGACGATGAGCGAAGGAGGAACAGTTAAATAATGTGAAGTGGTACGGTAAAAAGTCCGACTAGGGAGGAGATAAGGAGGGAGATAATAAAGATGGAGACATATAATTCGGGATAAATATTGAAGGATAGGAGATAACGAATAGAAGAGAAACGGTGTAGGGAAGGGAGAAACGAGAAGGGTGATAAAGAGACCCAGTGAGGGAGTGGAAAAGGGATAAGAGAGGGTGAATGGAGAAAGTTTCAGGATGTGGAGGGAGAAAATGGAGTAAGGAGGATGAGTAGCGGTGTAAGGGAGAACGATTCGAGACACCCACAACCCAGGGTGAGTAGATAATGAGGAAAATAAGGAGGAAACTTAATACTAGTTATAGGCTGAAGAGGGAGAGACGAAGGAGGGGAAAGGAGAGAGGAAACGAGAGGGAGTGGGAGAGGGGGGAGAGAACAGTGGGGAGGATAACTAGATGAGGTGATGAGTGGAAAATAGAGAAGTAAAAGAAATATTAGAGGAATGGAAAAATATAAGAGGAAAGAGAGTTATATGAAAGGGAAAGGGAGATGGGAAGGAGAGAAGAGCAAGAGACAACTAAAGTCGTATAATCTGATTTTTTTCTCTTCCTAATCTGGCGTAATGGTGGAGGGAGGAGGAGGAAGGTGATGAGGAGGAGGAATAATGAAGAAGATGGTGTAGAGGCATTAATATATTAGAGCAAGAGGGGGAAGGGTTGGCGTCTGAGGTGTCCCATAAAGTTAGGCAACTTTGGGTTCCTTAATTAAGACGAATGTCACCCTAGAAAAGAAAATCCACATATATGGTGAATGTTTTACTGTGGTGTATAAATTAAGGCAGCGAGTTACAGTATTATGTTGGAACTGGTAAGAGAGACATTGTCTTGTATCTTACGTATACATGTTGATACGTGTTTGTTAGTTTATGTTCACGTTTACTGTATATACACAGATAGTATACCGGTACTATAAAAAATAGATACGGTATAATTATTATTATTATATATATATATATATATATATATATATATATATATATATATATATATATATATATATATATATATATATATATATATATATATATTTGCGAATGAAGAATTTTGGTCTCGCTTAAAGAGGTTTACCAATTTAGCCAGTAAATATGAAACTCGCAAAGCTAACATCACAACAGGGAAGATTGTTGGCAAGACCAACAACAAAACAGAGAAACTCTGGAAGGAGAGTAAGCGAGGCAGAAGAAGACGTCCCCGAGAAACAATAACACGGAATTTTAAATCAACAAGAACAGAATCCATCAAATACAAGTCTTACACAGCGCCAATCTCTGTTTACCATCTGTTGTTGACAAAAATATAAGTTTAAGAAAATACTGAATTTCCTTTCTTGCAGTGATTATATCCTGGAAATGAACCGAGACACGATGACTTTTGTTCATACTCTCAGGAAAAAGACGACTTTCCTTGAAAACAAGGAATTACAATGAAAAAAACTCTGTCAAGCTCTAACAAAACATACAGACATGTACACACATACTTAACACGCACACACACAACCCTGTGAGAGACACGAGTCACTAGCCGTACCCTTCCTTTATATATGTAGCATTTCTATGTTCCAGTGTTTATCCTCATACATTATTGAAGAGGACAAATGGGGCCTGCACACTCCCCTCTGCTACCCAGGAAGTCGACCCAACGCTGCACCAGCACACAACACTGGACTAACTGCTGCTGGTTCATTGTTAAAGCAACTTGTGTCCAATTCATGTTTTAACGTAACATATATCTATAAGTGTGTGTGTGTGTGTTGATGGGACGGTTATTGCAACATATATCACTCGACCAATATATAAAACATATAGGATACCTACACAGCCCAAGGCAGGATGAAGCCCTGTCTCCGTGTGAGAGAACTGTGTGGAGCATTTCACTGTGAATATGAGGTTGGTGGCAACAGCATTGATACCTGTGAGAAGGTAAATATTGAATATTTAAAATACGAACTGTTCTTGTACCGTCCACTTTTAAGGTGTGGATGGCATCGTGGCATTCACATTCGCCTCTCACACAACAAGACCCGGGGTCACTCCCGCCTTGGATGTGATTATTATATCTCTTGAAATACATCTATAAAAGACCAAAAAAATATATATATATATATATATAAATAATTGAAAAATATGTATTTAGAGAATACTCTAAACGAAATCTACAATGTATATTTACTTGCATTTTTACTTCCCCGTGTTTATATTTTACCTAACAGTAGTACACTCGCGGTATAAATTTGGTTGAGAAATATTTCCCCACCGTCACACAACGCCTATATGTATGCGGTCCATGAAATCGACAAATCATTCCTCCTCGAACTAATTTTCTCTTTCTTATGACGCGCGAAGATGTGTGGCTGACAGATTCCCTCTCCCGTCCTCCAGTACCTCGCGTGTGTCACTCAGAGGTACTGACTAGGCTTGGTATGTCTGCCACTGACATGACGTTGAATATTTCTTTGCATTTGAAACTCAGATGTGCAGATGTGTTGGATCTAGCACGACAACTATACGAACTTCTGCTCGACAGGGTTAATACATCGAATCCTTATATATATATATATATATATATATATATATATATATATATATATATATATATTTATACATATATATATATTTATACATATATATATATTTATACATATATATATATTTATACATATATATATATTTATACATATATATATTTATACATATATATATTTATACATATATATATTTATACATACATATATATATACATATATATATACGAACTTTAATCAAAGCTAGCATAATTAACTAAACATTACCTGGCCTAATTTAGGTACAGTTTGGTTAAGATAGTAATCGACGTGTTAAATAGAATGCAAAATTTTTACCCAATATGACCCAATTAACTTTTCATTATAGCAATAAAAACAAATTATCCTTATTTGTCAAAACATCCTTTGCGTTTTTAGGCTTAACTGTGTTGAAGTATAAATGTGTCAGTGATAATTCTGGTCTGAATTTTTTCTCGAATATTCGAGGTGATGTATATATTGAAGCATTTTAAGGCTTAATTGGGGAATAATTCTTAAAAACCATGATATATATATAATGTCATTTTATTTCACAAGCTTGACACAGGAGCAGCGTTTCCATCTTAGTGTGGCAAGGACGGTGGCTTGTTACTACACTACGCGTGTCTTTATATCATTCTTGGAAGCTGCACAAAACCAATGTCCCATTTTGCTTCACGGGGATGATGTGAATCAGACATTTCTTTCATACTGTGGAGAGCAGGGCGGTGGAGCGGCGTGTTACGTGGCGCTTAGTCCCGGGGGGGATCATTAATGTAGAGCATCGTGTCAGTGATAATTGGAGAGTCGCACTGGATCTCTAATGAAACTCTTGGTGACGTGGGTAAAGGTCTGGCGGCTCGGGCCTCGCTTTGAGCGCCCCACGCACTGTCACATAGAGAACCTCACTCCTCCGCTGGGCTTATTCACATTTTTCTGTCGCATCTCGCCTTATTAAAAACTTGGGACTTCCTCTCTTGTGTCAGACTCCAACAAAACAAAAAATGTAGAATGTAAAATATTTTCACAGTTCTGTCAGATGAAGACTTCAACATATACGAAATATTTTAATTGTAAAGTTGGTAAGTTTCATATCTTAATTTAGTGATCAAAGGATGATGCCTACCCCTGAATAAAGAGGGAAGGAACAACCAAATATGGAGAAACTAATAAGAAAATATAATAAGTATATTTCAGTCTCCCTAACAAGTTCCGAGTAAGGCTTGATACAGCCTACAGTACAGTGTTAAATCATTGGCTGGGATTTATTACTGAAACTCAATATGCAGCATCAGGTGTGGTGTGCGGGAGGTTACAGAGGGAGACCGAATTATTGGTTTGTACTTAGTTCCTGGGGACTAAAGGATGCTGCCATCTCTTTCCATTAATTTAAATGCAAAATTTAATTTCCCTAAAGCATAATTTATATATTTTTCAGTATACCTGTATATTCAAAACTAAGAAATATTATATGACATCGCAAATTGAAATGATTTATATTTCTACTCGTGTTGACTTGTACTCATTTGTTATAATCTTTCTCATCCTTCAGTGTTTGTGGTGTCTGGTGGTGATGGCAACACTGTGAAAGGGGAGAGGTTGTCACCCAAGTCATCAATATTTTTTCTCAATGCCTTAATGATCTTCCCTGCTAATGATCTCTAGGTCCTGCCCCTAGACATAACGGGAACAAATGAAGAACGCCTCGCTTCCCGACTCCCCTTACATGAGACGGATCAAGAAGGCGTCCAGCCATTCAACACTGTGCTCTGATTTTCAACTAAGTTCTGATTCAATGGTGACGTTAAAACATGGTGAGAACTTGGTCGTTCAGCACAACAGCATCTGCAACATTAGGATCATCTAGGCTGTTTGCTTTCTGCTTTCGTTTTAATTTCATAGAGTGGAATAAACGCAGGAATATTTGCCTATGATGCTCAACGAGTCCTCAGTAAATATGACCGGAAGAAGATAAACAAATGTCGCGTATCTTTCACCAGGAAAAATAATGGATTCATGATACAACTTTGTTTCTGGTTAAAGTAAATACAACTTACTTATCAAAAATTTATTATATATTTCCCTCAATTTTTAAAACGATATATGGAAAAACCGTGTAATTTTTTTCTTATGCACAGTGCCAAATAATTCTTGAAGTCAACGAGGGGGAACGTTTGTAACATCGAGAAAATTGTTGAAGGTTTATAAGGAGTAAAGGTTTGATTATCTATGTAGTCAGGTGTATTTATTTTGTTATATATCCGTTTAACTCAACTCAAATTATTTAGCTTCTTATAATTTCGATTTTATTACACAGTTCGACTCTGCGATTTTTTTCACGTCATTTAACTTTATTCTTTCATGTTTTTACCGATACTCTGCGTTGCTGAAGCCTTCTGAGGATGGTGTGTGGGGTCTATGACATTTACATTGGGTGTGATGGCGAAAAATATAAAATAATAATGATAATAATAATGATTCTAAAATACTAATCCAATCATTATAAAGACAATGTTAATAGAAAATTAACAAAACAAACTGATAATGGTGATATTCACATAGTAATAATAATAATATACACAATGACTAGTAAAAAAAAACATATATATACTTGTTTGCCTTAAGTGATGGATAGGCGATGACAACACTCCCGAAACACAAGAACAAACCAGTTGAAAGAAACACAACGAAAAATAGAGTTATGTAAAGCAGGACATTTTAATATACGAGGTCCCGAGATACATACATCCGACTTACGAACATCCGCCGATAGTGTTAAATTGCGAAAAATCGATGCTATTACCGATAGGTTTTTTAATAAAGCCATCAGCAAATCATCTAAACTCTATACAATAATGGCATACACCTGTACACCCTTCTGCTGAACCAACTACAGGATACCACCTCTTCTAGCACATACACTATATACATTATCATTACCACTCATACACATCGACACATAATACAAACACCCTCATACAAAATATAGAAATAGTTTGGCATCTATGCATATTGGGTAGTAGTACTTTTCCTCCCAGTTGTGCCACCAAACATCTCGACAAAATCTGCAACTCTCAATACATCGACCAAACACTAAGTAATCATCTAATGTGACATTTCATATTACAATGGTCATCGGCACTTGTAGTTATGCCTGAAGCTATCTACCTAATGACCTCAAAGGACAAACGAGTATGGTGAAAGCAACACGTGGTAATTTTTCAAAACATACTTCACTGTTACTTTAAATTCCTATGGCTGGAAAACGACAGAAATCAATCTAGAGAGATGACCTATTTGCCACCAATAACTTTAAAATCTGGTGAGACTTGCACTTCGGGCTGAGATTAATCTAGCTGTGAGAGTTGAGGAGCGAGTGACTGAGTGGCTGTTCGCTGCCCCATAGCAATCAGTGGCACAATAGTAGTTCACCTGCCCGGAAAAAATAGCCATTGTCCCGTCTGCTAACAAGAGAACCAATTTAGTAAGAGTTTAAAGTGGACGAGGATACTATAACTAGACATTAAATATATGGACGAATGGATGGATGGATGGAAGGTGGGTGCGTGTACTATCTATTACATCCATGTCAGAGCCCTTTGAAACACCAGCCAGAGCGTCAGAAGACAAGTGAAGTAACAGTATGGTCCTGTTATTACTACCTCACCTGTAATTATCCGCCTCTACACAGGTAACATGTAATTGTGAATGTCAAGTCCTGGATATATCAAAGAGACAAGACACACTCAAAGGGAATGTATAGAATACTTTATCATTCCTTGACAACTGGTCTGTATACATGCTACCGTACTGCAACCTATATGGTTCTTCTTTATCAACATTGTTTACATACACCCAATATATGACCATATAAATCATAAGACTCAAGACATTTGTTATATAAATCTTTTCTGGACGTATAAATTATCTCTTATACACCAATAAGTTTTTCGTAAGACATTTGGAGCGTATTTGTGTGTTCAGACTGCTACATCTGTGCGTCATCTATTCGTTTATCAGGATACAATGGAAGTGTTTCAAAAGAGACGGAAAGATTCCATTACCACCTGCGTGAATAGATCTACTTGATTACTTATAGCCTGAAGGAAGGGTGTGTGTCTGTGTGTGTGTGTGTGTGTGTGTGTGTGTGTGTGTGTGTGCGCGTGTGTGTGTGAGTGGAATATCTTATATATGCAGGGAGTCGTCTGGCGGCCCTCAAGGGAGATTAGAACGAACCAGGACCTGAGTCAAGGGGCTTGGGGGAAATTTCACGTCGGAGGATCCCTAATTATCACCGGGCCCAAAAATCGCCAGGTAAACATTCTCCCAAGACATCCCACTTGATCCCTAGCTTAAGGGGAGAAGGGTAGTGGGGAAGTGGGTGGAGGGGGAAGTGGGTGGAGGGGGAAGTGGGTGGAGGTGGGTGGAGTGGGTGGAGGTGGGTGTGAGGGAGGGTTGTGGGGGAAGGTGTGTGGAGGAAGTGAGTGGAGGGAAGAAGGGTTGTGGGGAAGTGTGTGGAGAGGGAAGTGGGTGGAGGAAGAAAAGAAGGGGTGTGGGGAAGTGTGGAAGTGGAGGGAAGGGGTGGAAGTGGAGGGAAGGGTGGAGGGGGAAGTGGGTGGACAGGTGGAGGGGTAAGGTAGGTGGAGGAAAGGTACCAGTAGGTGGAGGGAAGGTAAGTGGAGGGAAGGTAAGTGGAGGGAAGGTAAGTGGACAGGCGGGTGAGAACAGCAGGTGTAATTACAGAAGCGGTAAACAAAAACAAGGAAGGGGGGGGGGTGGCAATTCCTCGGTCCGGAAATTCAACAGACACGCGAGTAAATTGGTCCCACTTGACAGATGAAGACCACAAGTCCCAAGGTCGCACAATTGGTTCTCATTGCATCCGATCTCATGCATTTTCGCCTCTGTTACAGCTGATGATGTTCTGTTATTTACCTGCGTTGATTCATAACTGTAGTTGTAGTGAGGAATGTATATGATTATCCTAAGTTAAGTTGTGTAATGTGTCTTAAGATCGAGATTTATTGTGTATTGAATTATTTTGAGGCACCGTGTAAATATCTCGAGTCAAGGGGAAGAGGATACAGACGCTCCCTCACTTTTCATTTAGCGCACATTTGTCGCGTGAATAGCATCTCCAGGACTACTTGTGGCCTGGAGTTAGGTAGGTGTGTGTGTGTGTGTGTGTGTGTGTGTGTGTGGGTGAGAGTGTGTGTGTGTGTGTGTGTGTGTGTGTGTACGGGGGAGTGAAGGGTAGCATCATCGTACAACACCGTGGTCCTGTAAGCTACATGATCACTACACACCTTGTGTCTACATAGTAACTTACTCAGCATTAGAAATTTACCGGTACGTGGCCTAAACAATAATAGTGTATGACGTTGAATAGGATATACTGTAGATATAAGTGGATTATATGTTGTTCGTGTTTACAGACTCGATACATGTATGGCGTACAGAACGTATTTGTAAGCAAAACCTATGATTTAGAAGGCAGATTTATATGCATCGAATTTCTTGAATACATAAGCAAGAACATGTGTATAAGGGCAATAGCGGTGACTATACGCACCCGCGCACAAACGTACACACGCACGCTCACCTAAGCTCAAGATTTCTGAATCAACGACATCTCGGTAAAGTCGGTATGAACTATGTTGATTCGGATTACAGCCGCAGCCTCGGCTACATTTAAGAATACGCAACGAAACTCCACCAAAAGTTAAAACAATACAAAAATCAAAGCGGAAACCAACTTAATAACCATGCGCTGAAATGACTAACGGTATCCTCATCACGGGGAAGCTCTGAGACCACTACCCCGACCCATGTATAACACGGTAGGTCGTGCGTGGGTCGTGGGGTTGTGGGCCATGGGAAGGGAGGAGAGGGAGGGAGGTGTCGCTGACGGTAATGTGCACTTGGAGATGATTCATCGGTGTTTGCTGGCCCTCAGGCTCTTGGGTGTTCTGGTGCGTGGGAATGTTGCTGCCCCCTGCCCGGTCTGCCATCTCTCCCTGGTACACACTGCAGTAATGGCAAGGGTGAAAAGACTAGTCTAGGTCTACAGGTGACAGTAAGTGTCTATAATTATCAAATCAAATTGCTGTTGGTTTTATTTCGAAAGCAAATCAATATAGCATTACTATAGTAGGTTTTCATCGCTACAACAACCGAAGCTGTACATCAGAAGAAAATTAAAACGATAGATTGCTCTAGAATTAAAACAACAATGATTTCAGAAACAATTAATAGTGGTAAAAATATTTCAGAATCAAAATAACAATATCATGGTTTTTCATCATTTTAGTAATTCAGTGTTACTGAAATGAACCAGAAGATTAAATCCTTCTGAAGTGGATTTAAATTGTATAAGTATTTAAGAGTAAATCAGATAAAATAAAACGATAAATCTACTAATTTTCAAATCCCAAACAGAGATTTATGCCACTGAAAAGCGTCCCTACAGACTACAAATTACAATTCAGTATTAAGACAAACTTCGTATCCTTGTCTTCAGATAACAGACTGTTCATGAGAGATATGTATGTATCTCTCTTGGTTTTTATTTGTTGGTGATTAGTGTAATTACTAACCAATTTAAGCGATTAATGAAAGGCTTTAGTTGTTGAAGCGAAGTAAATTATTATACTGTATCAGTAGCATGAAAAAATAAAGTCGATATATACATTACATATTTATGTATACTAATATGTACATAAGCTACATAAACAAGTACACAGATATACATATCTACTATCAAATATGAGACAATTTATTTGTTAATCTTTAAGAACATAACCCACATACGTCTCTCCCCAGCCACACCATCAAAGGATTCATTCACACACGTTGCCAACAGCTGTATTGTGGGATCCTTTGCGTCCTCCTGTGTCTGTTAACCAGCATACTTTGTGGTATACCCAGAGGGGAACTACAAAGTGAAGATAATATATATATATATATATATATATATATATATATATATATATATATATATATATATATATATATATATATATATATATATACATTCATTGTTCTCGTTTTCCCAAGTTTCAGCTAAATTTGTTGTAGTTTCTCATTTTGTGAGTATTTCCTTCCCTGTCTGTGTGTATGTTTCATTCCATATCTTAAGGTCTGGACACACACACATTATATATATATATATATATATATATATATATATATATATATATATATATATATATATATATATATATATATATATATATATATATATATATATATATATATATATATATATATATATATATATATATATATATATATATATATATACTCCAAAGCCTAGGAACAAATTAGCGGAAAAAGGCTCAGAATATGGGTTGAAGAGTTAATGCTAATAAGATAGAAATTAGGATTTCTTTCCAATTAACCAAAAATCCTAAAACGAAATTTTGGTTGGTAGCAAATAACTTAAAATACAGAAACATAGATTAAAAATAAAACACTAAAAATCAACAAAACATAAAAATGAGGTAAGACAGAAAGACAGGCAGTCATTGGTCAACCCTCAGACGTGGTTTTTGACTGATACAAACAAAACAATACCTTAACACGTACACAAGCAAATATACCCATGCACACTAACAAATACACACAGAAGAGCGTGTGCAGCAGCTGCACACCTGCACCTTCCCCTCCTAATTCATACTCTCATCTTCATATATATATCACACCAACATAACTCAGCAAAACACATAACTCTACGAATCACTACACATGCAGCCGCCTCCCCCCCCCCCCCAGACTGTTCTCAGCCGAGTATAAACATGTGGTGTAATTTGTCAAGTTAATCAACGGCTTCAAATTGCTGGAATTAAGTTCGCTTCTCTCAAATGCGTGCCGGGGAGAAGAGAGAACAAGTGAGATAAAAGAGAATATCTTTCTCGGGGAGATGTGGTTGGTAGATGAGAGAGATGTCTGAAGTTCGCCATATTGTCCGTCTTTACTTAAAAAAACCCTGAAATTATCCACTACATTCTCTTTCCTTTTTTAATATATGATGTGCATAGTTTTTCTTCTTCTTTTTACTGCTCACAACGAGTGGACTTAATGATGCTGCTAATTATTATTTACATCATTGTCCTCAAATTTCCTTGGTGGGTTTTGATGATTCACTTACATAATTAATTTTAGTTTTATAATATTCTACATTAAACTTCAGTGGACGATGGGCTGGAGGGAGTGCGTTCTATGTTGCTTTTTTGATCTACAGGGGCGGCCATAATAACTCATGAGATAAGGATTTGGAGTGAGGACGGAATGTACAGTAAATACACTGAGGGATGTGGAAAGGGGGTGCTTGTCTATTTATATAGTTAAATGACAGGACGACGAATAGACACACCGGTGTGATAGGGGCGAGTTTCTTTATAGGTACATATCCATGGAAGGGAAGGAATAGATGTTCAGGAGAGTCCACACTACCTGAAGAGTAGAGAGAGAGAGGGAGGGAGGGAAGGAAGGCAGCCGGGATTCTACCCTTCAGCGCCGCGAGAACCTGCGATTAAAACTTTTCTTGTTACTTTACCGAACGATCGGCTTATTTCCTTGTGTCATTTATAGCGACGTCCCCAAGTTTATCTGACGGCCGGAACCTCCTCTATCACACTGCCAATTAGGAGGACCCGACGTTGCTCTACTTCTGAAAAGGTTTTAATACTTTTGGAGGGAGAAAAGTCCCCGGGTAAGGGGAGTGATTCATCTTCTCCGAGTGAAAAGTTACCCAGCATAACAGATTCTTAATTGAGTTGAAGAGGGATAGCAACTGCGCAAACAAAATATTATATATAT
This sequence comes from Homarus americanus, assembly GCF_018991925.1. Classification (NCBI taxonomy): domain Eukaryota; kingdom Metazoa; phylum Arthropoda; class Malacostraca; order Decapoda; family Nephropidae; genus Homarus; species Homarus americanus. The sequence continues at coordinate 2,518,133 of NW_024734615.1, read as the reverse complement.
ATATATATATATATATATATATATATATATATATATATATATATATATATATATATATATATATATATATATATATATATATATATAGCAACACGTTAAGCAACATTGTCTCGGCATAAATAACAAAACTACATATGGGTTTCAACTCGCAATTCGATGTTAATTTAATGGCTAGGCTTAGGATACTTTTTGAAATTTCATATGTACTTAGGCTTATGTAATGTATACTTTAGGCACGTGTGTGTGTGTGTGTGTCTGTGTGTGTGTCTTATAACGTTAGATACTGATAAATAAGTAAAGGATGAATATGATAAAGAAAGATATCTAAAGAAATTTAAGATATTTATAACTATTGAAGTATAAAGAACAGGTTTACACTGCCGCTGGCTCCAGGATATTAAACTAATTTTATTTCTACTTACTCTAAAACGTTTATGACTGGGAACGACTATAATGTTCTTTCCGAAAATTGGTTCAGTGCTGAAATTCAAATTTAATGAACCAGAGAATCTAAACATAACCGTATTTTGTATGATTTAGAGAGGGGGGGAGTGGATATTGGAAAGTGGGAGGTAACTGGCGGGGAAGGTGGGGAGAAGGTGGGAGGAGGGAGAAGGTGGGAGGAGGGAGTAGAGGGTGGGGAGGGGAGTAGAGGTGGGGGGGGAGAGGTGGGAGGGAGAAGGTGGGGAGGGAAGGTGGGGAGGGGAGTAGAAGGTGGGGAGGGTAGAAGGTGGGGGAGGGAGTAGAGCAGAAGGGGGGAGGGAGGGGGGTAAGGTGGGGGGTAAAAGGTAGGGGAGGGAAGGAAGTAGAAGTAGAAGGTCCCCCAACATACACAAACATACACACACACACACCGAATGTATTACGTAATATATACAGTATATAAACCTAAATACAATAATAACAACTAGAGAGATAGATGTAACATAAAATAAGAGACATACACCGAAAAACAATAAATATTCCTACACAAAAAAATAAAATAAAAGGAAAACAGACGAAAGAAAAATAAGAAAATTAGGATTGTAAAAGGTAGATATTTTCCAGCCCAAATTTCGTAACTGCCACGGTGTACGAACATCAAGTTTTCAAAATCCACTTAAAATTAGACGAGTCCCAAAGGGTGAGGAGGACAGGTGAAGAGGGTGAGGAAGACGGAGGAGGAGATGAGGAAGGATGAGACGGAAGAGATGAAGATAACCGAGAAAATGAAGGTAGGAAGTGGAGGAGGAAAAGCTGGGAAGGGAAGAGACACACACACACACACACACACACACACACGGTAGAGGAACTGTAAACATAGAAAGCAAAATAAATAAGAGAAAGGGGACAAAAAGAAAAATTGTGATTAATGTAGGTGAGAAAGTGATAGCGTTGTGAAAATGATGATAAAGAGATTGAAGAAGAAATAGGAGAAGAAGAAGAAAACTATCGAGCAAGGGATGAACATGGAAGAAAGAGGTGGGAGATAAAGACAGAAATGGGAAAACGAGTGAAGCGAGAAGACAAGAGGGCTGACATAAAGAACAGGGGGAGAAAGGGAGGAGAAACGAAAGACTGGTAGCGAGGATATGAGAATAAGTGAGAAAGAGAGAAGTGGTAATTTATATTGGAACACCCTAATATTTACCTAACCTAACCAAATCTAACTAATCCTCCCAATTCAGTGTAAAATAATCGGGTTTTTCCTAATCCTTATGACACCCTGAACGGAGGGACACAGAGCAAGTAGAGTACACAAGAGAGAGAGAGAGAGAGAGAGAGAGAGAGAGGTAGGTTCAGGATTCAAGCCAATACCACTAGTTCACTCAGAGCGACGCTTCCTAGTGTATATTGGACGTTCCATTAATTATGTACGTCTTGTAGTTTATGGAAGGGGCATGATTACTGTCCTGTGTGTGTACTGTGTGTGTGTGTACTGTGTGTGTGTGTGTGTACTGTGTGTGTGTGTGTACTGTGTGTGTGTGTGTGTGTGTGTGTGTGCTGTGTGTGTGTGTGTGTGTGCTGTATGTGTGTGTGTGTGTGTGCTGTGTGTGTGTGTGTGTGTGTGCTGTGTGTGTGTGTGTACTGTGTGTGTGTGTGTGTGTGTGTGTGTGTGTGTGTGTGCTGTGTGTGTGTGTGTGTGTGTGTGTGGTGTGTGTGCTGTGTGTGTGTGTGTGTTGTGTGTGTGTGTGTGTCTGTGTGCTGTGTGTGTGTGTGTGTGTGTACTGTGCTGTGTGTGTGTGTGTGTGTGTGTGTGTGTGTGTGTGTGTGTGTTGTGTGTGTGTACTGTGTGTGTGTGTGTGTGTACTGTATATATTCAGCAACACTAGGGAATATAATCGTTTCTTAGACTATACCTTGTATAGTTTTACATATGCATACTTTTAAACATACATGCAAAGGATAACATATTTATAACTCAAGAGCTGTGATATACTACTCGTATATCAGTTATCTCCTATATTCCCTCCCCTAATCCCTAACTTTCTTCCATCAATTCTCACTTTCCCTCTTCTCTTGTCTCCTAGATTATTATTATTTTTCCTTTTCCCCATTTTTCTTAATGCATTCTCCCCACAGACACAAACAACCACACCCCGACCAACCATCCACACCCCGACCAACCATCCACACCCCGACACACCATCCACACCCCGACACACCATCCACACCCCGACACACCATCTTCTGTCTTCACATGTTCCCCTCCGTCTCCCTAACTTAGCCTTTGGGTCTTCCTTACACCTCTCTACTCTAGGATGCGTAACCAAGTAGATACAGCGCACACTACCTCAGCACCCCGAGTCCACCCAGTTGTGAATGGGTACATAAGTTTATAATTGGGGAAGTGGAGGCGAAGGCACACTATCTTTTAGAGTATCGAAGGCTTAATATAGTGTACTGTGTCTGAACTACTTACAAGAAACACCACATTTCACCCATTTCATTCAACACCTCTTCCTATTACGTTCCATCTCTTCTGTTTACTTCTCACTAAATTAATATAACTTAACCGCCTTCTCTACCAATACCTTTGCAAATAAATCCACATATATACAGAGGAATCATTGAAAGGAGAAAGAGGAGGTTAGACGAGAAGGGAAGGGAGGGTGGAAAAGGAGAGGAATGATGAGGAGGAAGAGGAGGGGGGTGAAAGGGGGTGAAAGGGGGAACAAGGGAATGAGAAAGGAGAAGGTAAAGATTTGGGGAAGGCGAGACATGAATCGTGGAAGGAAGGTGTTATCTCGACTGTTTCTTTAATGTTAATGAAAACTCAGTGACGATCAGAGTTGGAGTTAATTCCATTTTAAGCGTCGCGAACGAACCCACAAAGTTGAGACTTCGTACCCGGCCGCCCATCAAACACAGATATAGGCTAAAGTCTGGCTGTATTTAGCGCTAATGACCCCAGGGTACGCGGGTCTAAAACGTCTTTAGGACAGCCACCACATCCCAGGATTTCTCTCTACAGCAATGATTGGGGAAAGAAAAAAATATAATTTAATGATACCATGATATTGTCTATAGTGATTGGACAGTCAGCATAAGACGGGGGAAAGTAGAGCATTTTTACCAGATGAGAAATACACCTTAGAATGTGGGAATGAAGGTGAAAATAGAGCTTTAGAAGATATATCGATAAGTTTAAATACAGGGCATTTTACAGCGTCTGCCAGGGTAAACAGAAATAGCGCGCGCGCATAGACTCACGCTTTGATCTAATCCCTTAAATCGGCTTTTAGTTTTATTCTTTTAAAAATAATGGGGGAAAATTTACCTCTTTCATTCGTTCACTTTCTTTATCTTCTCCCTAGTCTTTTTATTCGTCTCTTAAACTCGTTACCCATTTTTCTTCCTGTCCTTGTGGCTCTCTTTCGTTCTTGAGTATTCTTTTCATTTTCTTTTTATTTATCCTATTCTAAGAGACAATTTTTTTAATATTTTTTTTTCTATTTTTTTTTAAGTTTTCCTTTAAACAGATAATTCTAGTCTCGTCTATATCCTTATTTTGTCTTAGTTTTATTATTTCGTTATTTTTCTTACCTTTTTCTAATTATGTTTTATTCCCAGTTCAAAGGGAAATAAAATCATCGCAGTTTAACTTAAGAGACAATGTTTTATCAACTCTGTTTTAGCAATAAATTTTGATGTGTGGAGATGGAAAAAAAATTTTCTTACCTATATATTTCTAATTTGTATTTTAATATTGATTCATTACTTTCCTTTAGGAGTAAGACATCCGAGTGACCATAAGGCTCGCCTCCTATTCTATGGATCGGTAGATAAGTATTTAGGCAGACAAATGAGAACAGGAATAAATCAAAAGAAGGCATGAGAGAGAGAGAGAGAGAGAGAGAGAGAGAGAGAGAGAGATTCCAGTTCAACGTATAATAATAATAATAATAATAATACCCATCATAAACATCCCTGGCTCTTTCTCTCGACTCTTTTAACTCTCAACTTACACTTTTTTTTCTCCCTTGGCTTATGATTGGGAAAAGTCGGCAGTAAAAATGGTTCCACTTGGACCTCAGAATTCCCTCAAGGTTGGTCTAGCAATTATAAAAGGCGAGTGGTTTGGTGGGGCTCAAGTACGTCGTTTAGGCTAAGGAGAGAGGGTGGAGCTCCACTTTCTTTTTACTGATTGGTTACAGAGGAAGCGCGAAAATTAAAATTGGCGAGCGGCTGTGTGTGGGTTTTCTAAATATATATATATAGTTTTCTGGTGTATATATGTGACTACGATCTATAAAAAAAAGACAAATGGTGTCAGGTATTTGGAAGGGCGATCTCATAAGCCACTAGTAAATGTACTGTATATGATAACACCTGTATCACACACACCTGTTATCACCTTTAGATGTTTCGGACACCATCTTATGATTACACGTGTATGGCCATAGCTGGAGGATGATTGACAATATGTTCTTATAATCCATCAAGTTTTCATCCCAGTCTAGTTATATTTACGTCTTATAAATAGGATTCGATTTTCCTTAACCAGGGACAAATTGTCTTTTCATACCAGAAATCTATCATACCCTGAAAACAACCGATAATTATGACATCACTGGGATAGTCTTGTCTTTAGGGTGTAAATCACGACAGTTAATCAAAGTCATATTAACGAAATATATTTAGTTGTAATGTTAAAGAAAATAACCTGTTTTAAGATGTAATGTAATTTATATACAACAAAATCGGTAAAAAATTATATACGTCTGGATGGTATTGTAAACCAATCTCGTGTAGGGTCCCAGAAACCTTGTTTGATAAGGAATCACATCTGTCCTCATGTTTATTCAATACTTAAACTCACGATTCTTTTCACATCTGTCAACTGTTCTGGTAAAGGAAGTATACTGACCAATTTTGTTGGTCTTATTCCCTATATCGTATTTCTATATCAAGAAGAAAATACATTGCAGATTAAACTTATTCCTGTTTTGGTTTTTTTAGATTAACAAATGGGTGAATAAATCTAACTGATAATGGAATGAAGTGAGATAAAGTATGACTATATATGATTTTTAACATGATGTATTTGTCCAGGTGAGGAAAAGTCATGTAGCATACCTGCGTGTTGGCCACAGTACGAGTGGTTACTACAGCGTGAACAGAACCTTCTATGTGGTGTTACCTCTGACCATCAGATGCTCAACGACGCAAATCACGAGGACACGGCCCGCCTGCCTCCTGAGTCCCTCCAGTATGACGTGTTTAACGAAGTAGGTAGATGGTTAGACCTGAACTCTCGATCCTCTCAGCAATCATACTCGTGACCTGGGGGGACTGGTTGGGTTACCAGGAGGGACTGTAGTTGTGAGTGACGAGGAAGACTATGGCTGCGAGTGAGTTATCAGGAGGATTGTTATTATGGTACCGAGTGACAAGGAAAACCGTGGCTGTGAAAGACATAAAATATATACGTATACATGTATGTGTACATACATGTATGCTTAATATTTTAATACATTACACAAACATATATACATAACACATGCATGCATAACGTACACACACACATATATATATATATATATATATATATATATATATATATATATATATATATATATATATATATATATATATATATATATATATATATATATATATATATATATATATATATACACGCCATTCCCTCCTCTCATACCAACATTTCTACTAGTCTTTCAATTTATTCTTCTCTGTTTATCCTCTCCAGTTCCGTGTCAACACGGGACATGGAAGGACAATGGCCAAAAGGGAACCATTCAGCACACAGACGACACAACCATTTGATGCTGGAAACAGCTGGAACTCCTACAGAATTACACTTAATATATAGACCATTCGAGCTTCGTACAAGACTGACCTAATATTCTATTTAGTTATCTTGTTGCCAAAGATAACATATTTCTTTACATGAACACAATTTTTATTAAATTGAAATCCCAGTAAATTAAAGGAGAGGAATTATTTATTGTAGTTCAGCTTTGGTTAAAATAATTCAGAATTTAGTAAACGCAATGATTCTTGCTAGTTCTATCGAGCCTACGAGCGGAGCTGGTCATTGTGGAAACTAATTAAAAGAGGAACATGTTTTGTCTACACAAATGGTGATGCGACAGGAGTTTTGTTAGCGAGTGTACACGGCACATGTATATTAACTGGCACTGTCTAGCTAATACAGAATTCATACCAAGAAAATATATTCCCTTTCTGACTTATTCGTTCATCTCCACAGTAAAGTTATTGGTACAAAACTAAGGGGAGAAAGGTCGCAGGGACATTGTTAGGAGGGTGGGAGTTGGTTATTGGTGGAGCGAGATGAGCACTTCAGCAGGTCTTCTCGTTCAACCATTTTGAATTGTGTTTTTTGTTGTTATATATTGCAGGTGAGACGAGACGTGTGTGTGTGAGGATTGACTGAGTGGGAAGTGGCTGGAGGGGGGAGGGGGGCTTGAGGAGGAGGACTAAGAGAAAGAGCATATGTATAAGCAGGGAAAATAAACTCAGTATGCGGATTGTGTGTTAGTGCTGTGATGAAGGGAGAGAAAAGAAACAGGTTATGAAGAAGTGACAGAGAGGTGATTAGGTTAAGCAAGTTGAGATAGATTAGAGCTCAACTCGCACGAATAAACATACGTAATATGCCTTTAGTCATGCACGTACACAAACATACTCAAACTTTCACAAATAAAACAAATATGTTCGACGATTATGATTCCTTTCCTAGACGTTAATTCACAATGAAAGAGAGATTTTCACAACCCGTATTCGAAGACTAGAACATTGCTGCAGAAAGATATTGTACAAAACGCCTTTCATTTTAGTGATGACAACATATACGAACCTCGCATAGCTTTACCGTAAAAAAGGGTTGCTAATAATTTCTATTCTAAACATTAACCCCAAATATAAAGTTAAAACTTCTTGTCAGTGATCACTTGAGATTAATGGGTAAGAAACATTTATGCAATAATTGGAAGCAAGAAAACTAGATGGACTGTTTTCCTGGCCCCACATGTAATGATATTAGCGCAATTTGTCTCAATATACGAAAGCTTCACCGCAGAGTACCAGTTAATAGGAGGATTTCTTAACTCCTTATTTGAACATGAATAACTGGATGCCACAACTTGTGCGCACGGGAGACGTAGCGACATTTTCTATTTTTCGTGGCTCCTTCATTCAGAATTTATTTGGAATCTTAGCTGTAGAGAATATAGAATGGTGCTACAGAATTTCTACGATATTTTTTTATAATAAACCACACACACAATACTACTGCTCGCACTGAGTAATACATCATCTTTATATTACTGAGGACGAAAATATCCTGACAATTTTATAGCTTCCAATCCAATGAAATAAATTTTACAACTCAAGATAAATAAATATGACAAAAATTAATTGCAAAATAATAGTGTGTAGTTTATGATAATAGCCCAATCAACAGTTGTACATGTGCTTGCGTTTGTGTGCACACCAACTTTCATGTACACTTGGGTAGAACTATGGGCGTAAACAAAACAGTAGAAGGCTCAGAGGCACACGACGTGGGGGCAATATTTATCTAGTGTTCCTCGTAAAGCACACGAGGAAATACCCGGCCAAGTCGGCTTTATAGGCCATAAATTGAGGGTGGCTCAAGAAAGAATTGAACTCTTCTCTTTATATCAATTGAAAACCATTTCGCTGGCTTGGAAATTTATCACCTCTCAAGCCTTTACACAGAGGAAGAGTCAGCGAAGTAATTTGGCAGTGGACAATGAGAATAAATCGTACGGTCAAGGCTACAGAGAAAAAAAAATAAATGGATAAATAAAACCAACTAAAATACCATTATCTCTGTTACACGTGGAAGAATAATAGGGCGAACACAAGTTAGTAGAAAGTGACTGAAAAAATTTCCGGAAAATATACGAGTTGTCTCTTGTATGGTACTTGAAGAAAACCTCTACGAGTCACCAGGTAGGAGTAGCTGTTTAGAAGTACACCACCTGTAACCTTTGACCTCGAGGTAAATTTTAAATCGATCTGAACTATTGATGAGAAGGCCATCCATTGGGAAAAAAAATGCCAGAAAAAATAAACAATAGTAATTGAATAAATAAAATATTGAAGAGTTCCCCTCAGGTAAGAAACACAATTGCATATGAAAAATGATTCACTGGGTATTTGTTCCCTGGTTGACCTTAGCTACTGGAGCTCAGCAACAAAAAGGAATGCCGCTACATGGTCCGTCTAACAAATATTCTGTGTAACAAGCCCTTCAAAATACCCAGACAGTGAAAATGAGTTCCATAGGCGTGATTGCCTGATAGGGATTGTGGACACAGTAAAAATTTATAAAGCTGTTGGTAAACATGGAAGCGCTGTGGTGGACATTTCACTCGACTGATATCACTTTCCTAGCTGTAAAGTTAGTCTTCCTCGTGAATATCCAGATGGTGATGCAACCGAATTACACACCCAAAAAAAAAAAAAAAATCACACACACACACCCTACACTCACGCACCCACAACCCTCCCTGGAAGTGCGCGCGCGCACACACAACTCCATTCCACACACACCCATCTCCCCCACACCCACATACACCCATCTCCCCCACACCCATACTTCATCACCATCAACCAACACACACCCAGGAGAGGATAGTGGCTGGCTAGGCGTCTGGTTGCGGTGTTCACCTCGATTCACAGATATATTACGGCACTTGTACGTGTTCCCGGTAGGCCTATTGGTGACGGCACAGCCAATATATATTCTCCAGTAGTCTTTGCTTAGTGTTGATATGAACTGCGTGTCCGAGTCTAAGAGAGAGAGAGAGAGAGAGAGAGAGAGAGAGACAGGGGGGAGGGGGAGTAAGAGAGGTAGCGAGAGAGAGAGGAGAGAGAGAGGAGAGAGAGAGAGAGAGAGAGAATAGGATGAATTGTATAGAAACAAGATGGATCACGTGAAGATTAAGCACCCCAGCTTATTTCACCAGGTGAGTAACTATTCCTAGAGCTACCTGGGGTGTTAGGTTCAGCGTTTGAGTGTTTAATCATAAGCTGGGGTGTCCAGACTTCACATGATCTGAAAGACTAGGACAGAAAGAATAAAAGAGACTCACATATATACAAGGAAAATGTATGCTGTCAATTACAAAGGTTTACAGTATTTTGTACATGTGGAATCAATATTTGCTATATAATTTTATTTTCCTTAAACCCAGAAACAGAATTGTTTGTTACTGAAGATGTAAATAAGATTTTTATTTCTCTCGTCCTCGAATTTTTACGAGAATAAAATGCACCGACATAACGCGGACATTTATCATTCCAACACTTATTTTTCGTGTCTAGTCAACACCCTGAAAAATGGTGTCCCCTAATTTTTTGGGGGCACCTGTCAAATATGTTGAAAAAATATGGATCCATTTTTTTATGCTTTTATATAATATGTTGAAGATAAAGACATCAATAATACAGTAACATGTATAGTGTGTTCATTATTTATCCGTAATCTCTTATCTCCGTAAACTATTTCATTCTATTTTAAGAAATAAATTAGACATTTTCAGGGAATAAATACGGATGATAGTCCTCTTTTATCTCCTGTTAAAGAAATTATATTAATATTAACTTGTCCTCTTAAGTAAACTGACTCCCTTTGTTTATATATTGTAATCACATATTGACTTTCGATATCTAAGAAGAATTTTAAATCATACTTAAGATTAAAACTCTGGAAGTACGGACAGGCGTATATACTGGAATCCATTTCTATATGTTGTGAATTCCGTTTAGCGAGGAATAATAATAATAACTAACAATAACAATAACAATAATAATAATAACAATAATAACAACAATAACAATAACAATAATAATAATAATAATAATAATAATAATAATAATAATAATAATAATATATTGCAAAAAGGTTTATCATTCTTCGGAATCTATTCCTTTCTCTATGATAATGATGAGCTCCACGTCAAAGTATTTTTTGTCGACAAAGGGACTCGTTCCATTCCTGTGTCGAAAAAAAAACACCGAGTCGATGCCTTGTTTGAGTTTTTTTCTGTTCAAAGTTGTACAGAGGTTCCTACAATAAATTCCCTGGTAGCTGGAGATATAAAAATACACTTAATTGGTTAAGTTGAGCTAAATATACAAAAGTAACGTCGATGAATATTACAAAATATACGTGATTTTAAGCTCGAGAAACTTCTCGAAAAAACGAAAAGAATTTGTCTCTTAATTGGTGTTAAGTGAAAGTATCTAGCGAAGTTAGCGGGTTTAATGTTACTACAATTTTCAGGCATTACATTATTTTGTTTGAGTTTAAATCAATAAGGTAAGTGCACTCTAACCTCTTTAGTTACAAGAAATATTTATTCCATAACCCTAGTTGAGTTACTCGCTACGCCCTGGTATAGGGACAGGATATAGTGCACGACCATCTCCTAGACTCTAGGAGATGGTGGTGCACTCTAGGACCTAGAGTACTTCGAGTCCTAGACCATCCGCACCTCCCTACCAAATTTGAGATTTCTATCATAAAGCTCGCTCACTCTCACAGTCACACAGACGCTCATTCTTAGTCACAGACACTCACTCAGTCACAGACAGACACACTCACAAACAGTTATTGGCGACGGGACAGTACCTCATACACAAAGCATGGCAACACCAGCCAACACAACCCTCCCGTGTACCTAACATGTCACCTCAAATTATCTGCTCGTGAACGACACGTAATATAACGCTTCATAATTCTTTCCTTTTTTCCCCATCCAAGTTATTTTAAGTTTTAGAAACTCTAGTCCAGCGCCTGGCACTTTTAAGGCGCTTAGAATAAAGTTATGGGGTCACATTTTTCACTAAACTTCGATGTCAATTTCAGAATGTTGGCCGCCCTCTTTGGTTCTTCTGGCAAGCCGCAATCTATTTTTCTCGAGCCAAGACTTTTTTGTTTTAATTCCAGTAGTTACTTCTTCTCTTTCTGCCTAGTTAAGAACCCACTACATATTTATGAATATTTTTGCTTCTTTAGATCCTGTCAGCCCTTGGAAAATGACATTTGTGTTCCTATGAATAAAGTTTAAGACACAATAATGGAAAAGTTCGCTAAGACTTATACTTGCAAAAGTATATATATATATATATATATATATATATATATATATATATATATATATATATATATATATATATATATATATATATATATATATATATATATATATATATATATATATATATATATATATCATGGCTTTTGAAAATGGCAAATCATTTGTATCCACAAACACGCTAAAACTCGTAGAAAATCTTTCGTTGGCAAAAACAGGGGGAATTTCCAGAAAAAGGAATGAAGATGATAAAATAAAATGATAAAGGGAAGAGAATAAATAAAAACACGGAAAAAAGCAAGCTGCCGTGGCCGGGCCTGAGGGCAAGAGCTACTCGCCAGAACTCCTGTAACAAGACGGATCCTGTGCACTCGCTGTAATATTGAAGTTCGGGGAGACTCGATTTTCGCCAGGACACGCAGAGAAGAATCGCTAACAAGAGAGACGAGGACTTTGGGAAAATACTTTTTAGAGGGACGGGCGGGGGCACCAAGTATTTTGGCAGCAGTTTGGGCGTGAGAGACTAACTTTATCACGAAGTCTGAGAACTTGTGACAGACGTTTACTGAAAGACTCATTTATATTATGAATTGCCAAGAGGAAACGACGAACGGGAGAAGGGGGGGGGGGCAGGGATGGAATAGGTAATTTTATTGTTCTGATCTATTTATTTATTAAATTAATTGAATCGTATATATAAGTACATGGCATAGACAACAGAAAGAAAGAAATTACAACAACAATTGAAAAGTTACAACACGATTGAAGAATTCCTGACAAAAAGAAGAGAATAGAGAGGAACTTGCGCCTTGTACTCCAGGTATTGTACAACTATTTGAGAAATAGAAGGAATACGTTCTTACCAGCAATAAAAGAAAACTTGGCAACAAAGATCTTTACGAAAAGGAAAAAGAAATCTGTTGGATACGGACTTGGCTTTTGAGCCACTTACTCGTGATATTTCGTTAATGTGAAGTAATCTGTAGGTGAAAATATATAAAGCAATAATTATTTGTCTATAAGAGTATAATTCTCAAAGCTTACGATCACAATATGACCACCACTCACTGTCGCTGGTCATAGTGCTAAATGCTACTTTATTATCCATGCTCACTGCCACTTGATCATCTCACAAATGTTAATCATTGGATAAACCCGAATCCATATATTCGTGCCGTATTATATTATGTCTGTAATTCAATACAATCATGAGAACTAACAACTATTGTTATTGAATCTCTCCACCAAGTATTGTTAGTACCATCTTCAATCTACCATACTAATCTTCTATAAATTTTTAGTATTAATGCAAAAATTTTATTATTATTATTATTATTATTATTATTATTATTATTATTATTATTATTATTATTAAAGGGACGTGTAAGGAGGGGATTGCTTAGCTCTCTCTCGTAAGGGTGGAGACACACAAACTCTACGTGCAAATCCCAACAAGTTTCAGATAAAGGGTTCACTGACAGACGGAAGAGCAGGGAGACGGATGAAAGGACTGAGAACGGACAAAATGACAGAGACGAAAAGACAGAAATAATGACTAAGACAGGAAAGGAATAACGTACATATTGACGGACAGATTTGTGGACTGACAGCGACATAAATTATGAATAAGTGGACAACAATAGCAGTAAAGGAAAGAGGATAAAATAGCCTGCGTTTCTTTACCTAACTGCAAGTAATTTTTCTAGGGGGAGGGATTTAATTTACTTATTTTTTAGCCAAATCAATAATAAGTTTCGTCACCTCATGACACCATTCTTCTGTCTTAGTAAATTTGGACCAGGTGCAGGATTATTAAAGTTACATATCCGATAAAAAACAACGTGCTAGTGTTTGCAATAACCGTAAACTACGTCATACTCTTCTGAAGTAATAATCCACGACATGAGGACTGGATTTGAAAGGAGATTGTTGAATGATGACCTACAGTAGTTTAGTATTAATAGAATTACCTAAATCCGATACTAACAACATGGAAAAAACAACAAGAAAAGCCAGCGATTACTATGGCCATGAAAATAACTCGTAACTCGGCTAACGCAATAGTCCACTGGGGAGCCGGGATCTGGGAAGGAGGTAGTTGAATGATGAAAAGGAATTGATTAAATTGAAAGTCGTTTCGTTGAATAATTGACGGTCGGAGTAAGTTCAAAGTTGTAACGGCGCGTCGAAAAGTAGGTGTTGGGGGATGGGGGCGGGGAGGAAGAAAGGAGCGGGATAGGAGGGAGAGGAAGGAGGTGGATAGAGGGGGAGGCGATGAGGGGTAGGGGAAGAGGGGAGGGGGATAGGGGAGAAAAGGTTTGGTTCCGGGTTTGCTCTTCCATTACGCTGATCAAATCGAATTAACAGAACATAAAGCTTTGGTTTTATTCCCTTTTATGAGCATTTTAACGACGGCGAATGTCGGTAGTGGTGGCGCTTGGCCGGTGGCTCCTCGGAGGGTGACCAGGGCGGGTGACACACACTAGCGCGCGCACACACTCTCACAGACACAGACACGCACACACAAGCGCATGAACACACTCACACGTGCACTGACAACCTTTAATAAGAAAAATAAAAAAATATAAGTAAGTATCGTAGCACTAAAAAGTGTACTTAGAGAGAAAATATAT